>NC_052116.1:1335585-1348968 GCF_012273895.1 Zerene cesonia | reverse complement strand
TTTTTGTGGGTTATCAATTCATTATACGCTTTTTTCGTGCTTCTGTGTTTGTTTAAGTTTTTCTCAATTATTTGGTATATGGTAAAGTATATAAATAGGTTAAAAATTCTCCCTCCATTACAAAGATTTTAGTGTTCTTTGTGTGTATTTAATATTCGTCAAAAAATGATATTTTATTTTCTTTATTGTCTCTGGACAACCCTAAAGGTCTCCAGTTATTTTTCCATAAATGTATGGACTTATTCAAATTATGTTATATTTACATAATTTTCTATAAAACTTGTATAGGTCCCCGGGTTGGAGGCATCATGCCAGATTTCAAAATCAACCCAATCAGTTGAATTCCCACGCAGTGATTGAGTAATAAGACTAAAAATAATACATTCGAATTGAGAAACTCCTTTGTTTTGGGAACGTGGGTTACAAAATAATAAATACACAAACAAACATATCACATGATAAGACATATGACATCTGCCAACCCGCAGTTAGCTCGCGTGGTGGATAATAGTCTGAATTCTCATAGGAGGCTCGTGTCCCAGCAGTGGGAACATGTAAGGGCTGATGATGCTATCGCAAAGGTCCCGAATTTAATTAAATAACTTCTTTATTGTTATTGACGATATTATCTGTCTATATCAACTACAATTAGCTACTCTTCTCTAAAATTAGCTTTATATTCGCATAACGCGTACGTCACAAATTTATTTTACACTTTAAAACTATGCATAACATTTTAATTTATAGACAGAAACTTTATATACATATATATACATAGATTGGTGTAGATTGGTCGGTTGACAGATACAAACCGTATTAAAATAATAATTTCTCGAAACTTACGAATATTTTCAAAAAACCAATTAACTGTGTTAAATAAGAAGAAAATACTATGTTCTGTAACAAGAATTCGATATTATCAGCAGCTTTTAATTAAATCGGATCTGTTGTGCTAATATTTCCACGGAAAACTATAAATAACAGTTTTCAACAGACTTAAAAAAGGATATTATCCATTCCGATGTATTTTGTGTTTTTTACCTTATAACTTCGTTTTCCACCGAATTAAAAAAGGAGACTATTTATTCAACTGTATATTTGTGTTTGTTATTTCAAAACGTTTTACCGGGTGAATCGATTTTTATGATTCTTTTTCTATTTGAAAGCTGGCGCCTCCCATGTGGCACCGTTTAAATTTGGTGTAGTGCAGGCAATTTGGAGGTAATTAGATTCGTGTTATAAAATAATAAACGTTTGTGTTTTTGATTTGTTTTTTCAATTTCAAAAACGAGTTCCGATGAAATAGAACTGTCTACTATTCAAGGAATAGATTTAGTCATAGATTATACACGTAAATACTGTGATGCAGTTCTCAAAAATAATACCCGGAACTTACAAATAAGTTCCGCGTACGTCCATAACAGCAACTACGTTCGTTAAATACTTATCTATTTATATACAACTAGCATACCCGGCCACTATAAATTATTGGGATAATTAATCGAAATAAAAACTATCCTATATCTTAAGTTGGACCAAATTATACATAAAATGCCAAATTTCATCAAAATCGTTTGAGTTGGTGAAGGGAACATACATCATGACACTGGATTTTTATATATTAAGATTTAAATAAAGGAATTTCTTAATTCCATTTCATCGCAAACAAATAGAATTAAAGCTCATTACTGAATCAAATGTCTTTATTCTTAGAATTCTAACACGTTATGAGTTAATTATATTCCCCGCAGGCGATCGCAGGAGTTGTTATCAATTTCCTGCAGATAACACTTTACGTATGATACTGTTAAGTCACGTTATCTATCGGTTTATTACAGGTGTTGCTGTGTTAATTAACACTTAACTAAATAACACGCGGGAAATCATTTTGATGCAAAATTTATTTTGTGCTTTTTTAATGTTATATTGATCTTTATAATTATCGTTTAAAAAAACTTATAAATATATGAATTACTAGCTGCGCCTCGCGGTTTCACCCGCGTAAGTCCGTATCCAGTAGGAATATCGGGATGAAAAGTTGCCTATGTGTTATTCCAGTTGTCCAGCTGTCTACGTACCAAATTTAATTGCAATCGGTTCAGTAGTCTTTGTGTGAAAGAGCAACAAACACACACACATCCTTACAAACTTTCGCATTTATAATATTAGTAGGATAGTAAGATAGGATTGAAGTAAAAGTAATATTCAAAACAGTTTATTTATCTTAATTGATTGTTTTAATTTTTATATTTAATTACAAAATAAATAAAACTGTTAAATTCAACATTCTACCACCAGAGAATAATTTGAAATTGAAACCATAACTGAATAATTTAGCGTGAATTAATTATTTCATAGTCTTGCTGTGGAAGAGTTATATTCAAACGATATTTATTACATCATTTAATATAGTTATATCAAGATTGGAAATACTATAACTTTGGTATAGATAAATTTAGTTTATTAATGCGAATGAATGTAAATACAAATATTTAATTATCCGTACCTGTTGTATGATGAATTTGTCTTGAAGAAAAAGCTATTTCTAACAATGAAAATTTATTATTATTATATTATTATTATTTAAATGAAAATTTCGGAACCTGATTTTATTCTTCTTACGATAGAAGTATTTAATTGGTTAGTTCCGCCCAATGATAATGCATGCATGGAACGGTGTGTTTATTTGTTTTGGAATTAAATTTTAACAGCGGTCCGCCCCGGCTTCGTCCGTGGTACTTATAAAATAACATATATCTATGAAGATGCAGTTTTCTAATAATGAAAGAATGATTAAAATCCAGTATTTTTTGTGTACATAAACATACAACACAACAAATGTTTTCTTGTGATATTAATTTAAATTAAGAGAAAGCAGATCCCACGTATGAATATAAGCTTAATCTACTTCTATTAAAAAGCTCTCATATAACACGATAAAGCTCGTAGACGTCAAATGCAAGGAAATTTTTTACTGAAAATGTGAAATTTTAGGTCAAATGTATCACCCCATGTGAATATCTTATTAGGACTCCATGGAGCTACGCGCGTCTATACATTGTAACATTAAGTGCTGAAGCTGAAGGTGCGTTCTCTTGTCTAATACATATTTAAACATTGAATCTTGATCACCCTCGGCGTTAATGTAAAAGACGGGTCAAATATCTTGAGAGAAGTACTTTGCAAACGGTAATTTGAATATTATAATAATACCAGCTGCACGCCCCGGCTCAGTTTGGCTAGTCTTTAGCTATCGTGATTGAAATAATATAAACATCATTTAAATCTATCAAACTGCACACGGTTACTTATTATTCTATGACACGGTGTTCAAATTTGATTTGAATCGGTTGAGTAGTTTAGGAGACAAACAACGTGACATGTGATCCTACTAATATAATAAATGCGAAAGTTTGTAAGGATGTGTGTGTGTTTGTTGCTCTTTCACGCAAAAACTACTGAACTGATTGCAATGAAATTTGGTTATTAGATAGCTGAACAACTGAATAACATAGAGGCAACTTTTTATACCGATATTCCTACGGGATACGGACTAACGCGGGTGAAACCGCGGAACGCAGCTAGTTTATATATATTAAGATTACGATTGATAGGAAGCGATTCTATGAATCGTTACAAAAGTAAATGCTGATCACTTGCTAGTCTTCGCAAAACAAAAAAAAGGTATTTGTTTGTTTGTCCGGGAAACGGGAAAGCTCTGGAGACAGGTGTTATTTCTCGAGTCTCTAGCAAATAAGGGACATCGTCGTTTGCAATTTGTATCTGGTGTTGTACTTACCGTTAACCACACACACACATTTTGAACTTGTATCGTCCCTGGAATTACAGGTAGTTATTTTTATCCTGGTAAATATTATTGTTAAATTCGGTTAGAGCGAGGTTATTTATATACATAAACAACTTGTATAAAATTGTCTCGCTTGTTCGCGAATGAGTAAGGAAATGATTTAATTTTGCCGATCCTAATCAGGATACTAAGATACAATAATTTTTTATAGTGGGGAAATCTTGTATAGATACCCACGGCCCTCGGGGATGGACCCGTGGTTTATGTCGGATTCTTACCGACCAAAACCCCACTGTGTTCCGTCGAGCCACTTGAGTGAGGGGGCCATCGGAGATGGTTAAAATTCATCCGTGACAAGATAAACTCATGATATTATTGTATTGCCACCGATCCTTGATAAGTGTACAAAGTCTGAATTAAATCTGTGGGTTTAAAGTGGGTCAAAATCGAAACGAGAGAGTGAGTTAAATGCAAACAAACATACAGTATAACGTTAATATAACAGAATAGTTTCAGGAAGTTATTTGTAATTTTGAATGTTAGTGTGAAATAACTTCTCGTTATAAGCAGTTATTTACTTAATTATTTTTACTATATATATATATATATACTTTTATATTAACTTAAATTATGAGACTGGATCGATTTTTGTATGTGGTAGTCGAGCACGCTTCGGCACGAACTGGGCCACCTCGCACCGGAAAGTACCACACCCCCACAGAAGACCGACGTGAAATAGCATTCTGCTGTGTTTCGTTCGGTGAGTGGGGGAGCCGGATGCCAATATCCTTTTCCTTACCCTTCCCAGTCCTTTCCTTTATTCCTATCGCCTATCCTTTCTTAATCCCTTCCCAAAAAGTCGGCAATCCATTTGTAGAGGCGTAAGGTCTGCAATGGACCTTATGCTCTCCAAATGCGGGCGGTGGTAGCGCTTACCATCAGGCGTCCCACCAGCTTCATTGCCGAATGTAAATTAAAAAAAAAAAAAAATCTGCGGCCACTCTTTTATGACCTATATAAAGATAATTAATATTAATTTGAATGGTGTTGTATATCTTTTTTGATATTTCTTAGAAGATAAGTTAATATAAAACTGTCGTTATGATATTTCTCTTTTCTACTTACATAAAGAATGAGGTGATCAATTCGATTGTATTTTGTTTTTTTTTTGTTTGTGACCTCATAACTTTTATATGGGTGAACCTTATTTTATGATTATATTTTTATTTGTAAGGTGGTGCCTTCTATAGATCCCATTTAAATTTATTCTAACTCTGATCATTTGAAAGCATGTTTATAAATTATACTACCTAGATACTAGTCTTTTCTACTACTATCACTGAGTATTCAATTTAGAAATTTAATTATATAGACGAACAAATATTAAATAGCAATAATGTAGCAATAAATTTTTTTATCGTTGTCTAGCGTTCAAATGAAATATTAACAAAAAAACATTGTTATACGCGCAATAAAAGCTATTTTGTACAATAAACCGAACGAAACCATATTTGTACCGCCACAGAGTATACTGTGTTAGTGTTGCCACAATTAAAAATAAAACTTCGGAAAATATAATTTCGTTTCTATTTTTGAACACATGCAACACATTTTGTCTTTTTAGTCCGATACACGTGTCCCAGATAGATTTCAGTGAGTTTGATAATTCTCAGCACGTTGTTTCGAGCATGAAGCCACGCTAAATTGACCAATTTGGACCGCGAAGTTTATGTCTGTCTATTTATGTCAGTATGTACTTATTAGTTTATATGTTTACGTACGCAAGGGATAAAACGGAACGAGCAGAAACATATATTTATTGTTTTAAAATAAGATTCGAATATTCAAAAGGATTTTCTATATGGCAATAGAAACGTTAGCGTATTTATAACGGTTCGATAGCCAATCTATGACATAAAAGAGCTTCCTTTGTTCCTATCAAAGATCTTCTTTAGAAAGATGATTAAAAACATGACATAGCAATTGAAAAGGAAGCTGGCAATTCCTTGTCTGAAGGACGATATAAAATACATTAAACTAGGATCGGACCCGGGCTTATATGGGAAATTTACAGGTTATGAGATTTTTCTAATTTACAAATTGCTTGATAAGGCAAATATATTTAGAAATGAGACGCTTTGAACGATATTTCAACAGGATTTATTTTATTATTTAATTCGACTGTTTTATACCTCAAAAGGGCAACTGAGCTGGTGGTTCGCCTGATGGTAAACGATCACCACCCATGAACATGCACAGATCTAGTGACTCTGCGAATGGAATGGAATGAAAAGGGTGAGAAAAGGAAGCATGCTACCATTTCGCGCCTGTTTTCTGTGAGGGTGTGGTACTTCCCCAGCGCGCTGGCCTAATTCGTGCAGATGCGGGCTCGAATCGCGTATTCAGGATTACTATTCAACTAATGTATCTATAAATTAAATTGATTATTTAATAATTGTATTTGTTACCAGATCACCTATTTCAAAACAGTAGTAGTGACGTGTTGGCCTTTCGAGCTGTGTTGAAACTAACCCCTTCATTCCCGACTAACCCCCACTACCAGTAAGTATTAATACGTTGATATTATAATGTTTATGTGATATTAGTATATCAGCATTATTGGTATTATTTTTTGCCTGATACGAGACATTTATTTAGGATAAATCTGTCATGATATATAAAAATTCAGATATTGTCCCAGGAGTATAGTTTTATACTATCTTTGGTCAAGGTATCTGGTAGTTTTATTATGAAAGGGGTGATTTTGTTGTATTTAAGATTTTGTTGTTTTTTCAACCGATTTCAGAAAAAGGAAGTCGGACTAAATTCGATTTCGATTTTGAGGATTCTTTTGACGTGACAACGTCTTAAATTAGGTTGCGGCTCGGAGTCACTCATGAAAAAGTGTAACGCCCGGTAACGTTACGATGAGTCACCGAACTATGATCGGTCCGCCGCGCGCGCAGCACTAGAGAATTAGGCGCATTGAATCGGCGCGTGCTTGTGTCTCTGTCTCTGTCTTTTTAGTAAACAAATAATATTTTCTATAGTTAAAATTTGTGCAATTCTTATTTTCATTCAATTCCTTGTTCCTATTGTGCAATTTAATAATATTCATATCAATAAATATTCTACCGAGAAAAAGACGTTGTCACGTAAAATCTTCGCCCGTAAAACCGACTTTACAGGCAACCATTTTTTTTGTGAACCTTTAAATTTGGTCCTATTCTAATAATTAGAAGATGGTTTTGATTTCGCCAAAAACAATAATTATCGGCTATCATAATATATGGTTGGTAAATGTAGAATATTATAACCGCTTAGTCATTTCAAAGTAAACCAATATATAATGTCAGTATATGTTGTATAGGACGCATATCTATACTTATAATATAAAGCTGAAGAGTTTGATTGTTTGAACGCACTAATCTCAGGAACTACTGGTCCGATTTGAATCTTTCAGTGTTAGATAGCCCATTTATTGAGGAAGGCTATATATGTACCACGGGCGAAGCCGAGGCGGACCGCTAGTATTTTTATAAAGTTTATTACATTTATTTATTTTAATAGAAATAATATATAATTTCTTTTCAGGGCTCTCTGCCAAATGATTAAGAGGCTGTCAGCTGCGCCGCCATTTTGCGTGCCCAATTACCATAAGATATTTGAAGATGCATCGGTAATTATCAAATTCAAATTCAAATTCAAATTAAATTTATTTGCAAGAATATAGTTACAAATATCCATACTTGTAATATAATAATAATCAGTTTCTTTGAACATGTTAACCTCAGTAACTACTGAACCGATTTCAATAATTCTTTCACTGTAGGTTATTTATGTACCATGGCGATAAGTGGGGTGGACCCTAATTATAACATATTCAAACTAATTCTAACTACTTTAAAAGTGTAGTATGTACTACACTACTAAAGTAGTTAGAATTAGTTTTCCCTAGTTCTAGTGCATAGGTTATTTATATATAACGGGGATAACCGGATCGAACTCAAGTATTAGATACATATTACACTACTGAAGTAGTTAGAATTAGTTTCCCCTAGTTGTAACAAAGGCATTTAGTTATGTCACTTTTAGAAATTAAAAACTTTTTAACGGATTTTAAACGCGATTTATTCATTATATTATTAATCCGACGTTTCGAACACTTTACAGCGAGCGTGGTCAAGGGGAGACACGTTTCGTCCGTTTTTGTTTCTGAATGTATAATACTCGCGTAAAATCAAACACAAGAAAATACTATATATGTCACTTTTAACTAGGGAAAACGCGTTTTAACGAAAAACGGAACATAACATGTACATACTATAGTATATGCAGTGGAACCTCATTAATTTGGAAGTATCCTCCAATCGCATTTAAATTTATTACGGTTTATTAATAACTAGTTGCGCCCCGCAGTTTCACCCGCGTAAGTCTGTATCCCGTAGGAATATCGAAATAAAAAATTGACTATATGTTATTCCAGTTGCCCAGCTGTCTACGTACCAAATTTCATTGCAATCGGTACAGAAGTTATTGCGTGAAAGAGCAACAAACACACACACATCCTTACAAACTTTCGCATTTATAATATTAGTAGGATAAGTAGGATTTGGTTCTTATTATAATTTTGAGTAAAGTTTCGCTTAACAGCATTAAATTCATATATGTTAACGAAATCATATTGCTCAGGTGCCGATAGAAGCAGCTCACTTGTACGATGCTGTTATGCTCTGGGCCCGCGCAGCCACTGCCGCCATGCGGGCTGGCGTCCCCCCCACAGATGGCGCCACCATCATCAGACTGTTACGACCCACCGTGTATCGATCCTTACAGGGATTTGATGTGAGTATAAGCTCAAAATGCATTTATTTATTGACGTGACAACGTCTTAAATTAGGTTGCGGCTCGGAGTCACTCATGAAGAAGTGTAACGCCCGGTAACGTTACGATGAGTCACCGAACTATGATCGGTCCGCCGCGCGCGCAGCACTAGAGAATTAGGCGCATTGAATCGGCGCGTGCTTGTGTCTCTGTCTCTGTCTTTCTCGAGCGGTCTTGGCGTTGAAAAAAAGACGTTGTCACGTAAAATCTTCGCCCGTAAAACCGACTTTACAGGCAACAATTTTTTTTTTTATATTAGACGATCGTCCCAACTCCGCCCCGATAGCAAGATTCCTGTTTTATCTCGAAGGAGCATTTAATCGAGATAATAAGTGTAATAATATCACAGCAAAATACATTAAAATTAAAAAGAATTCTTATAAAGCCCAATTTATCAAATCATGTGAAAAATAAGTTTGTAATATATTAAATACTAGCTGCGCCCCGCGGTTTCACCCGCATAAAACCGTATACCGTAGGAATATGGGTATAGAAAGTTGCCTATATGTTATTCCAGTTGTCTACGTACCAAACTTCATTGCAATCGGTTCAGAACTTTTTGTGTGAAAGAACAACAAACACACATACATCCTTACAAACTGTCGCATTTATAATATTAGTAGGACTATGATTTTATGAGTTTAACTAGTAATATCCCGATTTATTCATTATATTATTAACCCGACGTTTCGAACACTTTACAGCGAGCGTGGTCACGGGGTGACTGTCTCCCTGTGACTGTTTAAAATCCGTTAAAAAGTTTTTATTTCTAAATGTATAATACTCGCGTAAAATCAAACACAAGAAAATACTAGTAATATCCCTTTTTTGATTGATTTCATTCTTGAGTTTCGTAATTTACCAATTGAAATGTGTCTATCTAGTCAAACCTAAGAGGCTATAACATGGACTTAAATAGTCAAAGTCCACAAAGGATATTTTCATTAGAAGTAAATAAAATCATTCGTTATATCCACTTCTTAGAATCTTACAATTGACTGTACACTTCGATTAAACTAGGCGATGCTAACTTATACCCAAATGATAATTAATAGAAAGCATAAAGAATACGATCTGAATACATTTTTTAGTTTAGTTCAAAAGTAGATTTTTTTCTATAGATAAATATATTTCCAAAAATCAAATCCGCCCTAAATCTAACTCCCTTATGTCAGAAGTAGACCAAATTTAAATAAGACAAAATTCATTCAATAAAATAATTATAAAAATCGATTCACACGGTAAAAAGTTATGAGGTAGAAACATAAACCAAAAAATATACAGAATAGATAGACGCCTTACAAAACCTTCAAGGAACAAGATATATTTCAAAACTTTATATTTACAACTAGTTATTGCCCGCAAATTCCTAGACGAAATAAATTTTCATTGGACAAACTTTTATAACAATTCTTATCCCCTTGGTGGTAGAATTTATCAAAATTCTTTTGCAACAAAATGTTTGATTATCTTTTATATGAAATAGGACATTTTATAACCGTTTTCTATTTTTATAACAGCTATTAACTATAAACCAATGTGTTTTATGTAATTAAATGGTGTATTTAAAATTGATCAATAAAAATTTGTCCAGGTAAACATGGACAGCGCTGGCGACGCTGAAGGCAACTTCTCAGTGATTGGACTGGTTGAGGACAAAAGCGCCCCAAGCGGCTGGAGTGCGCAACCCGTCGCCGCGTTTCGATATTCGAATTCATCTGATTTATTGCCGGTGAGTCAAAATGCGATTTCACCCATATTTGCTGAAATATTATCTAAAATTACACATTCATTTAGCATGCAAAAACCAGCTTAAACTGCTTTTTGTATGTTTAATTAACATTAAAATGCTTCCTGTCGTTCTTGGGTCATAAGTTGTCTCTATTCAACATAAAAAACACATTAAATTTGGTCCTACTAATATTATAAACCGAACAGTTTCTAAGTATGGATGGATGGATATATGTTTGTTACTTTTTCACGCGAAAAGAGCTGATTGCATCTTTATGAAACTTGGTACAGTGATAGATTATAGTTTGGATTAGCGCATTAGATTTTTACCCGGGCACCACGCGAGTGACGCCGCAGGTTACTAGTCATAATAAGAAGAATATAAAATAAACAAATATGAATCAAGACGATATCAAAAATAAATGAGAATTATTTACCTTTGAATCTACAATAAATCTGGATTTTATTATAATTATTGTATAATAAAAAACTAATATTTAATTTTTTAGTTTTGTTGCATTGAAATTCTTTATAAATGAAAAATTTTGAAAGAATAGAAAAAATTTTATCACAAGGCGGGATTCGAACCCGCGTTCTTTGCCAAACCGTAACAACACCTAGCCTCTCGGCCACCCGCGATCCCGCCACAGTAATCGAATTTCTTCTACTCTTTCGGTTTCATGTGCCTTATCTATATGTTATTCCAATCGTTCAGCTATCTACGTACCAAATATCATCGCAATGGGTTCAGTAGTTTTTGCGCGAAAGAGCAACAAACACGCACACATCCTTACAAACTTTCGCATTTATAATATTAGTAGGATGGATATAAATTACAGTACATCTAACCGTGTGATTTTCTCAGAAACGCGTGAATGCTAAAGACGAATACTATCTGATCCTCAGTTGCTAGCATTTCCTTATCGTATAAATCGTTTTAACTTTGAAACTCGCATAAATTGTTATATGCACGAGAAAACATATTTCTTCCTTCTTCTTCTTCTTCTTCTTTATTAAATGGCAACTCCCGATTCCACTGAGGACGGATTCTGCCAATGTCACGTTTTGTACAGATAATCAGAGGATTTTATTGTCGTGTTGTTATGAGCTTGTATTAAGCATACTCTGTGCTAAAGAAAAATCACGGGTGAGATGTACTGCTTTGAATTGACGATCTGACATAGAGCTGTATAACCTGACAAAAAATAAATACCAGTTATAGACAACACAAAACGTCACAAAAGCTTAACACATATTTCTTCTGATCCTGCGAACTTTGCAATATTTTGACATATTCCTCGGCGAATTATGAATGCATCAAAACTAAAATTATCATAATCGGCCCTGCCGATCTTGAGTTTTGGCGGGACTAACGAACAGGTATTGATTTTTATATAAATATATTAGTAATCACCATTTTTAGTATTTTCTTGTGTTTTATTTTACGCAAGTATTATACATTTAGAAATTAAAAAGAGACTCCCCGTGACCACGCTCGCTGTAAAGTGTTCGAATCGTCGGGTTAATATAATGAATAAATCGCGTTCTAAATCCGTTAAAAAGTTTTTAATTTCTAAATCACCATTTTCGTTCATGGAAAATCGTTGTGACATCGGTAGATGATAGTTGCATGTGGAAGGAGAAGAAATAATATTTTAGTTTGTACATTATCCATCATCACCACTACTGCAATATTTTGTATTTTTGTACGTTTATAAACCAATAAATCCTTACCTTTCTGTATATTTGTTTGTTTTGATGTACCGAATGACACTCTCACGACTAAGGAGGTTCTATTGATGCCGCTCACATAAAAATCTGACAAGTCGTTGAGGCTCTAGGACGTGCGAAAGAAATATACATACATACATTCGAATAACACAAATCTTCTTCTGCCGCAGTAGGCTAATTAACTAACACAATCACACTAATATTATAAATGTGAAAGTTTTTGTTTGGATGTTTGTCCGTTTATCACGCTGAAACTACTGAACGGATTTAGATTAAATTTGTTATCCAGACACGGTATGAGCTGACTTGGGTGATAGGATACGTTTTATCCCGTTTAAATGCTCCCTTGGGATATAACTGGAATCTTGATAACCGGGCAGAGCCTGGACGAGTGTCTAGTACTAACTAAACTATAGAACAATATCTTGTAGGTACTCTTAAAATCCTAATATTATAAATGCGAATGTTTGTGAGGATGTGTGCGTTTGTTGCTCTTTCACGCAAAAACTGTTGAACCGATTGTAATGATATTTGGTACATAGACAGCTGGTCAACTGGAATAACACAAAGGCAACTTTTTATCCCGATATTCCTACGGGATACGGACTTACGCGGGTGAAACCGCGGGGCGCAGCTAGTAAATCATCATAATAATTATTCATCAAAATGCATATTGCTCTCAACGCATCAGCTAATTAGCAAGCAACGATAAATAAATTGTTTTAATATTCGATACAGTACACGTGTTTTGAATATTATTCAGGCGTTTTGCGTATACAATCGAATCACGGACATCAAAGGTAAAATTAATATAAAATTAATATAAATTTAAATAATGTATGTGATATTAAATGGTATTTACTTTAGTTTCTGACGCTTTCAACGCGCCTATAGGTGTAAATAACATCTTAATATAATATAAAATATACTAGCTGTTCGCATTAAACATATATAGCCTATATCTATAATGGTGAAAGAATTTTTGAAATCAGTCCTGTAGTTTTTGCTTGAAAACTATTAACAAACAAAATAGTAAACAAATTAAGTACTAAATCTAACTAATTCTAGCCTTTAATAATAACATAACATAAATACTGCGTGTACAAACAAACATAACATAATCTATGTTAACCTAATCTCTCGCATTTTCATACGCGAGTAAAAATAACTCGGTCGAGATTACTTTTAAAAAAATAATTTATTTAAATAAATTACAATTTTTACTTAAT
>NC_052116.1:1331745-1334585 GCF_012273895.1 Zerene cesonia | reverse complement strand
ATCCTGTAACTTAGGTATTTGTCTTTTATTATTTATTTTAAAATTAAGTGTGGCCTTTTGCTTTGCTTTACTCGCGTACATCTAAATCGGACCATATTGCCCTGGCATAAGTAGTCACAATAAATTAATTACAATCGCAGAAAATGAAACGAACACTCTGTAATGTAATAAACGATACCCTGTAGCTTTAAAAGGATAAGGTTCTTTTATATATCAAAAGAAAACTGTTTATCAAATAAATTCGTATCTTAGAAAAGTATATTTTTACGCCCAAAATAGATTCATAAGTCCGTTTTCTATTGACTTATGAAAATGGTTTTATTCTATAAGCTTTTCGTTAATGGATTACTGTTATGAAATTATTCATTCTAATAAATCCTTGAATGAATCAATGATAACACTTTACTTGCAATACAAAATGACACAGACCCGAATAATTACGTACACAAAGGCGGCATATCGCTAAACCAGCGATCTCTTGAAGGCAATTATAGTTGAGACGAAATCGCTCTTTTAGAGGTCGAACTTTTTACGTGTAATTTTAATTTTTAGTTCTATAGCATTGAAATGCTTTTATAAATGAGAAATTTTTTGAAAGAATAGAAAATTCGATCACGGGGCGGGATATGGACCCGCGTTTCTTGCCTAACCGTAGCAACGCCTAGCCTCTCGGCCACCCGTGATCCTGCCACAGTAATCGAATTTCTTCTACTCTTTCGGTTTCATGTGCCTAAGGGTTTATTAAGTTAAATAATTATTGTTTATGTGTTGGGTAATAATAAAGTTTTACGAAGAGGATTATGGTGGAGTTATGGTACAAAACACTAAAAGACTGTATGACTTTTGATGGACCATAAGTCGTACAGAAAACGAAAGATGAGACGTTTTGCCATTTGTCCAGTGTCTCAGGACAAACTTCTTCCACTCTTGCTTTGTCTATATGCTGAGGTATGTTCCACCAGGAATTGGTCGGCGGTACTAACATAGCGTGGATTAGCGGTGCACCGCCCGTGGCCGAGCCGGCTTGCGGCTTCGACGGGAGGCGCTGCTCCCAGCCACCCGACCCTGGCGTAGTTGCTGCGGTTGCTGGCGTGGCGGTGGCGGCCATGCTGGCTCTCATGCTGCTCGTGCGCCACTATCGGTACGAGACGAAGCTCGCCTCTGTGCTGTGGAGGATTGAGGCTAAGGATCTGACCTTTATCACTGGTTGTGCGGATAAGGTACCACATTAGTTACATTTTGTATTTTAGAGGCTAGGCATTACTACCACACTTTACGCACGCACATACTGTGTTTAGTTTTTTATGTTCATTGATTTATTTATACTTTTTTTGCGTAACAAATGCGTGTTTTAAGTTTTTTTTTAATTATTATTTATTCTTTTGTGTATACAGTTTTTATTTAATATCTGTTATTTAATATTATGTTTTTCGATTTTACAATACAATTTTGTATTAATTATTTAAATCGCATCGTCTACGCGACATATGTACATAGGAAGTGTAAAAATTTAGCTTTACAAAACATCTGCAGGTACAAATTCTTTTGATAATACTCGAGATATGGTAAATATTCACGAAGATTTCTACTTAAATTGCAAAATTTACTATTTAAAATGTGGATTAAATAATAAGGTTAATAGTACATTAAGAAACGAATAATAATGTCAATTCCAAACCATTTTGTGCCATTAATTGCACAAATTGTGGGATGTGATGATGGGATGTCGTGTTCTGTTATGTCATAGCGGGCGACTGAGCTGGTGGTTCCCCTGATGGTGGCGATCACCACCGCCCATGAACATTCGCATATAAAGAGATGTGAGATAGTATACAGTATACTATTTATCTTTGGTATTTAGTGCTTTGCTCTAACTTATAGTATAAATCAAGCTAGGTATAGAGGCGTAGTTGAACGTGTAGAGTTTCAATAGAAACAATTAGGTGGTATGTACATTGTTTCAATATGTTTGTTCGTATACTTTATTGGAATTCCGCAACGCATTGTAGCCGCGAAATTGGATGTTGGATGTTTAAAGTGATCAAGCGTCGCAATTGATTGCTTTAGCTAGAATCTAAATTTGGCTTCATAATTTAGACAAACCTCCCAACCCGGTAATGTACAGAGAAGAATAATTTCAAAGTTGAATTTGATTTGATTTTGTCGATGAGATTTTACTGATGAATGAATTTTGCTAGTTCACTAGCTTCGGAGCCTATTAATTTCAAACAAACAAACACACAATCAATAAAATGTCTTCCCGTGTTCGTGAAGTGTTCGAAACGTCGGGTTAATAAACTAATGAATAAATCGCGTTTAAAATCCGTTAAAAAGTTTTTAATTTCTAAATACTCGCGTAAAATCAAACACAAGAAAGATGAGCTGCATTTGATATTTATCTCCCTTTTAGGATGCTGTACCCCAAGAGGTGGACAGTAAGCGAGCCCACACGACTCTTGCCTCATACAGGGGTAACTTTGTTGCTGTGAAGCGGCTAAGAAAGAAAAATATTGACGTCACTAGACCTATTAAAAAGGAACTGAAACAGGTGAGTGTTTAGAGAGCGGACCTCCTATCTCGATAGGTCATCGCGATAAGTCGTTACGATATGTCGTTACGATATGTCGTCACGATATGTCGTCACGATCAGTCGTCACGAAAGTTCATCACCATATGTCGCTACGATAGTTGGTCATGATATGTCGTCACGTCTTATGCAAGATACTATCGATAGAAAATTTATAGAATAATTGGTGATTAAGCGAACTTACCTGTAAGTGAAGTTCTATCATAATTATGCTTGGCTTCGTCCGAGAGATTAGCATATAGCATAGCACTTG
>NC_052116.1:1313102-1330745 GCF_012273895.1 Zerene cesonia | reverse complement strand
AAGGAATGGCGATCGCTGCGCGGTACTACAAGTGCTATGCTATATGCTAATCTCGAAGGACGAAGCCAAGTATAATTAAATGTAGCAAACCAATATAAATTAATTATTCAACTTAACAATGAATCACAGGGAAAGACGCGAAGTGTGTTGAAATTGATATTTTTATAAATATGTATCCTCTATCTTCTTTTACTAACATATAGATAACTAGAAAATCTACACTAATCTTATAAAGAGGAAGAATTTGTATTTTTGTAAATTTGTTTTTTGTTTGTAATGGATAAACTCAAAAACGACTGGACCGATTTTCAAAATTCTTTCACCACTAGAAAGCTGCAATTTCACTAAATCACATAGGCTATATATGTACCACGGGCGAACAGCTAGGTGTTTATAAAATACGAAGGTAATAGTGGGCAAGTACAAATACGAAATCAGATATCCACCCGCATTTAGTATGAAATAATTATTACATGGACAATAATTAGGCCAGCGTTTGAATGAAACCATAGTGGTCATTCATTTACTCACAGTGGAAGCAGAATACTACGTTTGATTACCAACATAATTTGAATATGTGTGGTTGCATCACATAATTCAATTAATTGGATATTTGAAAAGCATTGTAAATTTTAATGTTGTTCAAAAATATTATATACCAGCTGTTCGCTCCGGCTTCGCCATGGTACATTTCCGGGATAAAAAGTATCCTATAGCACTCGGGAATAATGTAGCTTTCTTTTGGTGAAAAAAATTGAAAATCGGACCAGTACTTTCGAAGCCTTTATGGTACAAACAAACAAAAAAACTTTTCCTCTTTATTATATTAGTATAGATAAGTGTTACTAGCTGACCAGGCAAACGCTGTTCCGGCTTAATCTTATCATTTAGCGGTATGAAAAATAGACGTTGACCGATTCGAAGACCTACCCGATATGCACAGAAATTTCATGAAAATCGGTCCAGCCGTTTCTGTGTAATTTTATATCTAAAGAGATATTAAAAAAATGCGAAAGTGATGATGTCCGTCTGTGTCCTATCACTATCTTATTCATGACTAAACCGCTAATCCGATGTGAATTAAAGTATAGAGAGTTTTAGACTCGGAAAGGACTAGTTTTTATCCCGGAAATCCTATGGAGTGGGTCCTATGTGAAAGAACCTTAACTGTGTATTTATTTAAACACTTTATTGTGTTGCCAACAAAATACAAAAAAACAAAAACAAAACTTAAACAAATAGGAAGATACAGCAATGAAGGCGGCCTTATCACTTACTAGCTACGCCCCGCGGTTTCGCCCGCGTAAATCCGTATACCGTAAGAGTATTTGGATCAAAAATTACCTATATGTTATTCCAGTTGTCCAGCTGTCTACGTTCCAAATTTCATTGCAATCGGTTCAGTAGATTTTGCGTGAAAGAGCAACAAACGCAACAAACATCCTTACAAACTTTCGCATTTATAATATTAGTAGGATAAGTGACCTCTACGTATGTATCCTTTCATGCGACTACGCGGGCGAAGCCGCGGGCGGAAAGCTAGTTAAACTCATAGGAATAATAGGTCTTGGAGAAACCTAATTTATAATGCATAGAACAGCAACTTAGCTTTCGCTATGTACCTCGCTCCGAAACTGTGAGCTACCCTCTTAGTGAGCACGTTTTATTAGAAACTAACATGCGTTGCTAATTAAGATGCAATATCTATAACTTCTGTACTAATAATCCTCTCCTATTAATATTATAAATGCGAAAGTTTGTAAGGATGTGTCTGTGTTTGTTGCTCTTTCACGCAAAAACTACTGAACCGATCGCAATGAAATTTGATACGTAGATAGCTTTTTTTTATAGTCGATAGGCAGACGTTTGACCACAATCTCACCTGATGGGAAGCGGAGATGTGGTCTACGTGGGTGCACGTCTACCTAGAAGGTGCCTATTCACCCTGGTTTTGAAGAGCTATATATAATAGCTGGACAACTGGAAGAACATATAGGCAACTTTTTATCCCGATATTCCTATGGGATACGAACTTGCGCGAGTTAAACCGAGGGGTGCAGCTAGTATATAATATACTAATAATATTATATATTGTAAATTTCATTTTACAAATGCCCACTGCATGTTAAAATCTGTGTTTGATTATTTTTAAAAACATTGGTGTACTAAATATGATTTTTTATTATAAATTTGTACTATAGTGTTAAATAAAATAAAATAACTCATCGCCTTCCAATTATAATCAAAACTAGACCAATTTTAAATGGGGTCACATGGGATGTAACATCTTTTAATAATCATAAAAATCGGTTTAACCTAAAGGTAGCTAACACTAAAAAGAGTCGAATTGACAGCCTCCTCCTTTTCTGATGTCGGTTGATTATTCAATTTGTTCTCGTATATGTTTAAACAATTAATATTTCGCTTTAAAAGATATTAAAATACTAGCTTCGCCCTGCGTTTTCACCCGCGTAAATCCGTATCCCGAAGGAATATCGGAATAGAAAGTGACTGATATATTATTCCAGTTGTCCAGCTGTCTACGTGTCAAATTTCATTGCAATCGGTTCAGTTGTTTTTGCGTGAAAGAGCAACAAACACACACACATCCTTACAAACTTTCGCATTTATAATATTAGTAGGATTCTTCGCTGCTACAACCAGTTTTGATATTTTTCTTTTTTATCTCGTGTTTAGTTCTCTGAATAAAATGTTTTGATGTGTTCCAGGGATCATAATGTATTATGCATCATATTTTTGAGGTTTTCCTTACATTACAGTTTAATTTATTTCCACGAGTCGCAAGCTTCAGTATGCTAATATTTTCCGAGTTTATCACTGAAACATGAAGCAATTTTTATCCTTTTAACGTATTTGAGAAAAAAATCATAAATGTTTGTATCCACGTATGTATGTCTAAGTATTTATTTATTTATTTATTTATAATCCTTTATTGTACAAACTTAGAAACAACAAGAACACAGTAAACAGAAAAGACATCGTTTGTACAAGAGGCGGCCTTATTGCTTAACAGCAATCTCTGCCAGGCAACCTGGTAGGAAAGGAAATGTACGAAGTTCTGGGATAGTGTAAAAGCAAAAGAAAAACAAGTAATAAGTATATAATAACGATAAAAAAAATATATATATATATATTTATAAACACATACATAAAAATATAAATAATAGAATAAAATAATAATACATATACATAAAAATATACATACGGGTATAAAATACTAATTCATAAATATACATACCTACATACACATACATACACATAAAGTGAAACAAGAAAAATAAAACAAAGAAAAACAATGGCTGGCGACGTCAGCAAGGAGTACAGTAAAAAAGCGAACATACACACACACACACTACAGTAGAGAAAAGTAGTGATCTTTTAATAAAATTTTAAAAGAATTAAGCGTTTTAGCGCGTCGAATATTCTCAGGTAGAGCATTCCATAGTTGAATAGCTCGGACAGTGAAAGAATTATTGAAAAAATTTGAACGATGGATAGACGTACTAAGTAATAAAAGGTTAGAAGAACGAAGAGAGATGGAACCACTAGAGCTTAGGTAAACGAAGTTATCCTTTAAGTACGATGGAGTCTTAGGGCTAAACAGAATGCAGTATAGAAGATGCAGCAAATGAGTATCCCGGCGATAGCGAATAGGAAGCCAATGTAACCGTTTCCTAAATTCCGAAACATGGTCAAATTTTCGTAGTCCGAAGATTAAGTATTTATGTGTATTTATATATTTGGTACCGCCTCCTTGGTACAGTGGTTAACGCGTGAGCGTAGAACCGAGGGGTCCTGGGTTCAATTCCCGGTGGGGACGCACAAAAAAAAAAAAAAAATGTCTCGGTCTGGCAGGACACAGAAGGCTGATCACGTACTTGTCTGTTGTGGATGTACATCATCTGCCCCATACCCCACTAGGGGACACGGGACTTCACTTTATATATTTGGTATTTTAAAAAATTCATAATACTCTTACTCTGCTATTTTTATTATAAATGCTTCTCCTTGACCACGTAGCTGTCTGGAATAGATCGGTGCCTTATAAAAATTTCACAGCAAGCTGAATTTTTTTAAAAGGATTAACACATTGGATTTCTCAATTTTTTTCCTAATATTTTTTCAATTAATATTCAATTTTATATCACATTTTGTCGCTATGTGTTCTATTTAATTGTCAATACAAGATAAAGAACGTTTGCGAAGGTTTGCGCAGGCCATCTTGCAGGCATATATACTTGCAAATGAACAAATTATGTATGAGCAACTGTGAACCAATACAAAACCCATACGGTTTCATATCGCAAACGTCATGTAGAAAAATGTTTTTCTTTATTACAATTAAAGCTCATATTAATAATATGTTTGAAATATTTAGAAATTAAAAACTATTTAACGGGATCACGGAGAGTCTACTCGTTCGAGTCTAGAGTGTTCGAAACGTCGGGTTAATAATATAACGAACAAATCGCGTTTAGAATCCGTTAAAAAGTTTTTAATTTCTAAATATATAACACTCGCGTAAAATCAAACACAAGAAAATACTATGTTTGAAATATTTCAAAATACATTCGAAAATCGTATAATTCTCATTAACCACACCACCAACCACATTAACAGCTATATAAAACAACTATAGTACACATACAAAGGTAAGTAATACCATGAAATCGCATGTAAGAGTCCGGTAATTCAGTCCAAAGGCTTCCGCAAGACATAATCTCCGTATCTATTATTCAGTATTCCACTTAAACCAGTCGCACTATCCAAAGATGTATTTGGACATTTCCCCTCCAGTTCTGAGTAATACATACCTACAATAAGTTCGTTAGCTGCTTCTAATTGGATTAGTGCTGGTCTTGCAAAGACAGGCTTCCGTGCAGCTTATTTATCGATGACAGCATCCTTAGATTCTCTGCCTATCTATAATTGTAATTAAACTTTATTCTATGCTTATTTGCTATACATTTTTACACACTAATTCGTACCTTTGCAGCTTAACTTTAGTGAATATGATTTGATTAAACCAAATCAAACGCACCATTTGAAGGCATCAAACGTACCGTCGGACATTTTTGCATCTCCAATTTAGTTTAATTTTGTCATATATCCCTTTTCATTACATTCCCAGAATTTATTATGTTCATTTAATTTAGAAACAGCATAATTTTGACATCAAAGCCTTTCTGACGATTAGTTACAAATGAGAAAATCGTGTTATAATTACGTTATATAACCCAACGGTTAACTTTTCAAAGCTTTACACGGAAATTATTTGACTTACTTGTATACATAGTCCATGGTCACAATGTGTAATAATACATTATATATTACATTGTATTATTTATCTTTCTCATGATGCAGTCAAAGTTTAAGCTGTTCACTTTAAATTTAGTGCATATTACATATTTTGCTCGCAACAAAGCGGCACCTCGTGTAATAAAATATAAACTTTTGTTATCAAACTTTGCCAACGAATTCAGTTGGGTGTCCCTTTGGATATGTTAATTATATATTAGTTCGGAGTAGTTCTGGAGGCCCGTTTCCTATTCCTTATCTTCCCAAACCATTCCTTCTTTGTATTCCTCAATCCTTTTCTTATACCCGTCGCTTTAAAAGCGGGCAGCGTAAACGCAAAGGCACTACCTCTGCGAATGTTCGTGGGGGGTTATTATTGCGTACTTATAATTTTATACTGTCATTATATTATTTTTTTATTTTTTTATAAATAAGAAAGCAACCTTGTCTGTGTTCTTTCACCTAAACCGCTGAATCGATATTGATTTCCATGGGAAGGGTATTATGCGAGGACAACCCCGGGACTCTTTGTTATCTTAAAGGAAGACAGAAACTGTTATGAACGGATGTATGTAATTTATGTATGTTTATTACTTTATGCCACAATAATGTTAAGGTGGATTTACACAGCCAACATTCATCTGAAAGTGGATAGGTTAATATTTGGAGGTTTGTAACTCAATCATAGAAAAAAATATATGAACATATCTTTATGATATCCCCATTTTATAAGATCAATTTATCTGCTAGCGGCGCCCAGAAAGTACGAGGCAGTTTAAATATAACTCAAAACTCAGATAAACAATTCATTCATAATAAACTCGGAATAATTCTAAATGTAGTGGACTGTCTCTTATTTACTCGGCTCTCAATTTTAAAAGAAGGCGTTTATGTGTAAGAATTTATTATAGTTACATTTTATTATTGCTTTCTCTTTTGAGATCGAGGCATTTGCAATCTGCACACGTAGATGGAAATTTCGGGAGTATTTATTATCTGTGCTGTTCAAACGAACTGTGGCTATAGATAATTAATAATTAATTGAGTATAAATTTATTATATTATTTAATAGACGCGAATTTTTCGATTCAATGAGCTGTTTGGTAGCAACTTTAATCATAAACAGAAAACTCAAACGCAGTTATTATTCTTGTAATTTGTTGTCTGTCTGTTTCTTCGAAGCACCCGAACGGTTGAACAAATTTTGATTTTGTTTTTTCGTTTGAAAGGTGAATTAGTCGGGAGTTTTTTGAAGTCGGTGGGTAAATTGAAATCCAGAACCTAACTGACCAATCTAACCATAGACTCCTTAAATTCATTTCTATTGGATCAAATAAAATTTCTTTAAAGAATCTGAATTAAAAGATTATTGCGACTCTGTTACATACAATTAAAACACGTGCATCTCGGCTTTCTCTTGTTCAGAAGTGAACTTAATCCTTCTATATATATATAGGCAAAAAATGCATTTTGCGTTTTTTTTCTAACAATTTTTTTCTTTCGCCTAAGAATATGTTTAATTAAAACCAGCGACTTTCTTTTTTCTACCATGTAATACTTAACTATGTTATTTTTTTTAATTATTATGTTCTATTTTTAAATCGTTATTTATACTTCTTTTCATAAACGTTCGCATTTCAAAAGCATTTTTTGAAGGCGCCTTATTTTCAATATTGTAAATGTAATTTTGACTGCGTTTCGCGAATATTTCTCTTTATTACCCGATGTAGCTCGCTTGACGAACAACAATTATGTTCTATGAAACTATACTTATTTAATAAACAGCGTTACGGTTGCTGGAAATTATTTATTAATCACATTTATAACTATACGGACAATGATAATTGCGTTTGTGCAAGGCAGTTTGTTTGACAATGTTAATTTTTGGTTTAATAGCAATAATTTGTTTTGAATACATCTTGGCCACATCTCAACTTACCAGCAGACGAGAACGTGCACAAACGCTGCCTTATTATTTTTATTAGATAATAAAAATGCAACGATTCATTTGATATATAAATAAAATTGGATTGTCTGCTTGTAGTATCGAAATAACCTATTTTTACTACATGTATGTATAACATTTTTTTACAACTTTTTTTCTGTCTGTCTATTTGTTCCGGCTAATCTCTGGAACAGCTGGACCGATTTGAACGGGACTTCCACTGGCAGATAGCAGATAGGAACATTGGGGTTAATTTCATTTTCGATGCGGAACGCAAAAAGTTCTGAATAATATAAAATTCTTCCCATAGATGCGAGAACTACGCCACGAGAACCTGACTCCATTCGTTGGGGTCTGCATAGAGTCCGGCTTGGCGTGCATTGTCACAGCGTACTGCTCCCGCGGCTCCCTGGCCACGGTGCTCGCTGACAGGGACCTGCATCTGGACGACATGTTCGTGGCCAGCTTGGTGGCTGACCTGCTGCGGGGGCTGACGTACCTGCACGACTCCGCGCTCGGTTCCCATGGCAACCTGACGTCGAGCAATTGCTTGGTCGACAGGCGTTGGGTGCTACAGATATCTGATTATGGACTGCATACATTGAAAAGTAAGTGTTATACTGACTGACTTATTTATTCTTTAAGAGTAAAAATTATAACTTAAAACATTGGCCATATAGCGAATTTTAATGCGCAAGCAAAGTTATTTAATTGGAAAAAATTTAGAATATAAAAATGGGTTAGCTTAGGTTACATTCGTAGATAGGTTTAACAGAATACAAGAAAAAAACTCCTTAATTTTTTATTGTATGCGATGCTATTGGATAGGTCTTTAAAAATAAAATAAAGGTAGCGATATAAAGAAGGAATAAAAAAAGATTGTATGTATAAATAAATAAGTATCACTGCTACGAAATAGGCTTTTCAACGCGATATAAACACTCTCTAAAGACGTGAAAATGTCATAGTGCCTTTTTGCCAAAAAAAGGTGTGTGTGTGCGATTCACACACGATAGTACACGTATATATTTCTGTCTCATTCTTTGCCGGCTTCATTCTACACATTGTTGTATTTGTGTCTCTCACCTGTCGTTTTTTCCGTTGAATCAGGTTTGAAATCACAACGATTCTAAAGAAGTTTCACTTCAAAAAAACAAGAATCACATAATTTTGCAGTCCACGTAGGAAAGCCGCGGGCGGAAATCTAGGTTACAATAAATACTTAGTTAGGTACCGTATACGTGATTGCAAGCTATTTCTGGATCTATAATATCGCAATTTACATAGCTACGACTTTCAGAACGTACTAGAAAATTTCCTATTCAACAAATGCACTTTATAACCATTCGATTTCAGAATAAAAACATATTCACTTTCTACTTGCATTTAAATTTTATTTCTATGTAAATACCAGCTTTAGGTTTTTGATATTACATTTTGGTTTGTTTATCTTTCATTCGTGTTACAACTGAGCGATTATATGCTGTTATTTTTGGGTCCGAAGATAGATAGAGTACCGCGGAAAAAACATCTCATTTCCAAGGGAAAATCCTTCCACTACGCGGGCGAAGCCACGGGCTCAACTATCGTCTATTTACAAATAAAATTTAAAGAAAGAAAAGCAAGAAGAAAGATGGCACACATAATAATTAATCTGTTAGATTTTAATTACAACTAACAATTGAAAAGGTTTCACGTGAACTTTAACCTCTTAACGCTTAGGCTAGGCTAGGTACCTAGATACAGAGTAATTCTATTTTTTGTGTAAAATTATGCTTGGATTTCCTACTAATACTATAAACACCAAGTAAGTATGGTTGAATGGTGGAAATTTGGAGAGATATATTATAGTCTGGATTAGCACATTGGCTACATTTTACGGGTACCACGTGAGTGACGCCGCGGGTGACAGCTAGTTAGAATATTAGATGAATATAAAATAAACAAATACAAATCAAGACAGTATCAAAAATAAATGAGAAATATATACACCTTTAAATCTTTCAATTACGTCGTTGCTCCATAGACAAACTAAAAGCTATTCTGATTTGCTTTTATAGAAATAAGCCAGACAGGATTTTATATACGTCGCAGTTTTATGAGGTTTTAATAAAGTCAAGTTCAGCGGCTCTACGAAACGGGAAATATAATTATAATCTGGCTAAGTTTAAATTGCTATTTGATCCATTAAATCCGAATATTTCATAAAATCCTGGTCATAAACAAAACTAATCACATTTAAATCTATTTTGATTAAAACCCACACTTCGCCCACATCATGAATTATAAGCAATCAGACAATAAACGAATTAGATAATTAGACAGTTTTGATGTTATTCATGAAATATAATAATATATTAATAAATTATATTAATAAATAGTGGGCCAAAAACACTCACACACACACACGCGTACGCGCACACGCACCTACTGCAGTAAGATTATTTTATCACTAAACATTATTATTAGGTCACTAATCATTTAATATTATTCGTACGATTTTACAACTTTATGTATATTAATATTATATTCTTATCAATTCAGTAACTTCAAAGAGTATAAGTAGTAACCATAATAATTAAAACAGTTTTTAGCAATGCTTGCCAATTGTTTTAATAGTTAAAGCAATAATTTGTAACTGATCAGAGCGATAAAAGCATAAATTATATATTTTTTTATTGCAATGAAAAACAACTAATGTTACAATATATATTATTATTCCAACGGCAACATAACCCACTAGACGCATAATGTCATAATTTCTACTGAGAAACTTTTTAATCAACACACATAAATACGCGGGAGAAGGAAATTAGCGCATGCGTATTGGCAGTTTATAACATGTCAAAGAAAAATAACATTCGGTTTACACGTCATTATTAAAAAAAAAATCAAGTAAATTACATAATTTACAAAAATGCATCGAGCAGGAACAAAATGCTTTAAGGAGCAGCTGTTAATAGTTAAAATACATTGTCTTAACCATTCTTTATTTGATTACAAACTCAATATCAAAAATAAAACGAGAATATATTGAATTGGTAAAGGGGTTCACGTATGAGCGTACTAGCTGCACCCCGCGATTTCACCCGCGTAAGTCCGTATCCCGTAGGAGTATCGGGATAAAAAGTTTCCTATATGTTATTCCAGTTGTCCAACTATCCACGTACCAAAATTCATTGCAATCGGTTGAGTAGTTTTTGAATGAAAGAGCATCAAACACACATACACATCAGTGAAATATATCATCTGCCTCTTCTCTTTAAAGGTTGGGCTCTAAATAAACAAATTTAATTTTTGATTTTTATATTCATTGATGATAACACATTTTTTATTTCGAATGTTTATACGTGAGTGAACCAGTTTTACATCGTTGGCAACCCTCAGTTATAGTTTAATATTACCTGTGGTTATTCGCTCACGTACATAATACGATGTGTTTACACCTAGATCTTACTCAATAACATACTATTAAGATGCTTCATACGATGTTATGTACGGAAACCCATTTGTGTCGGAACTACATATAACTATAGTTGGACTATAGTTATGACATCGTCTAGGTTAGCGCTGCTTTTAGGTTTAACTATAAATTCTTTATTATTATTCTTTGATATCAACACCCGTTTCTTCGTTCACGTTAGACCTGTATATAATTATTTGTATCTATACTAATATTATTACGCTGAAGAGTTTTGTTTGTTTGTTTGAATGCAATAACTAGAACTACTGATCCGATTTGAAAAATTATTTCAGTGTTAGATAGCCCATTTATTGAGAAAGGCTATAGATTATATATGTACCACGGGCGAAGCCGTTGTGGACCTCAAGTCTTATACATGACCCCATGAGAAAAAGTAAATACGGATATTATAATCTAATTCGGGAATGTAATCTGTCTATAAATTCTAACCCGTAATATAAAATTAGACTGGTCGAAAAACCTAGTATTATGTTAAATCTATGATTTTATAAAATTGCTACTAACCTTTTCCTAGTGTGATTATTTCCTTCTTTTTTTCACGTTTGAATCATAGCTAAAGGTGCTACAATGTTTCTAAAATTTGTGTTGTTCAAGGTGGATGTTCAGATACAGAAGATGCCCTCCGTGTCGAGAAGCGCATGCTGTGGCGAGCTCCGGAGCTACTGAGAGATGCCAACCCTCCCCCCCGGGGCACTCAAAAGGGAGATGTTTACTCATTTGGCATCATCTTGTACGAGATCCTGGGGAGGAGTGGGCCATGGGGCGACACTAGTTTGACTAATGCCGGTAAATTTTGGAATGTATTTGTTTTTTTTAGAGTATGTGTCTAAGACTAGAAAGTTCATTCAAGTGACATCAATGACAACAGTCGCATTTGACCAGTGTGGTGTATGCCTTATATGGACTTATGATGGTGATAACGATTCGTTATGTGCCTTTGGTATTGTTTTTAATGGCAGTTTAACTTTTTGGTTAAAGCAATTTATTTTTAAGTATTATCTGTGACAGACAAACACAAGACAAGTCTACCATAAAACGAAAACAGTTTGTTACAAATTGTTATTATATAATGTCATAAAAACACGATATTTATTCATTCATTTGCTTTATTAGTTATAAAGCATTACGTTACATATATTGAATCACATTAAAGATATAAAAAAAATGTACAAAAAATTTTGTTTGCATTTTTATCAAACTATGCAAAAACAACCCTACAGAGTACGTACAACTTTAATCTGCGGACGTGATTTGTATGGCCTGCCAGCTTTATAACTAAAAAAGTAAATTTTTTCGTATGTGTTCAATGTCTCACAGAAAAGCGACGCTCGGACCGAAACTCTTAGTTAGCTTGTGATTTTTCAAAATCCTATAAAGCTTTTACAAACATCATCTTTAATTCGTCGAATTTGTAACATTGGGTTAGTTAAATACCAACATAAGAAGTAAGCTAAATACCAACATAAGAACTTATCCTTTTTTCAGATAGTTAATCAGCCGTTCTTATGATAAAAAGTGCTCGTAAGTAGCTCACGCTGAGTGTAGTGCCTAAAGTACTAATTGCGCCTTTTTGTGCTAAGATATTTATAAATTGAACAGTTTATTTATGTATTGGATCCGAACCAAATCTTTCACATTGTTACGCGAACCGATAGAGACACAATTTCCTTATTATTGAAGTGAAAACTTCTTTAGGCGCGTTGAGCGTTTTGGTAGAGGGTAAAATCCTCGGTTCGCGTCACCGACGTGCTAATGATAATAGTACATCTATAGCTATAAAAAATTTCATATAATTTTTGCATAAAGTTTTAATTACTCTCAACTTAATAGTTCCGTTTTCAATTCTATCGGCAGTCCCACGACTGCTACTGTTTTTTAAACTATCAAACATGGCGCCCTTATCTCTAGATTTCTACTAAATAAAAACACAAATAACTTTTCAGTTCAGTTCAATTTTCTAATATTAAAATAAACGATAAGTATCATAGGACGTATCATAAAGAATAAGTTGATGAGAAAAATTAATATCATTTTCATGTATTTAATAATATTTAAAAGGTTTTAATACTTTGTTCCTACTATTTAGGCTCTAAAAAAATGAATGTCTCATCTCAATTTCATGTCTTTTAACAAAAAGATGAATGTCTATTATCAAAATGCACTTTATTCAATGAAACCAAAATCACGTCCTTCACAAGCTTGACTCATATTTAACAAAGGTGTGAATTATTGCCCCAAAAACCAAACATGCGTGCAAACGTATAATATAGTTGCAAAGGAACGGAACATTCTAATATTTAAAAAGAGAACCCGCCAAAACCCGCACACAGATTATCCCACGATGAGAAATAAATGCGTGGAATCGGAAAAAATAAACCGTTTCGTTTGTGGGAAGGAAAAAGTTCCGCGACTATTTCCGATATTCATCTTATTTATAGAAGTGTTAATATTGTTAGTAAATATGTCTTTCACTGTTTATTTATCATCATACTTTTTATATTCTGTATATATATAAAATTTTCCTTTCACAATGTTAGTTACCATACTTCTTCAAAACGGCTGGACCGATTGTCATATGTGTGCATATGTACAAAAAAATTCATTTAGATTTCAGTATCGGCCAAAATGTATTTTTCATACCCCTAAATAATAACAGTAAGGCGTCCGCGTTTGCCGAGTCAGCTAATTGTATCTGATATTGTAGAAATAGTTTCTAGTTGTTTGTTTCACCTGACGGAACAAATTTCGATGAGTTCTTACTAAATGAATTACGACGTTGGGGCCATCAAGAAAAAAGCTATTTGATATTGGTCCAATAGTTCCTGAGATAAGCAAGTTTAAACAAACAAACATTATGTTATTTAAACAGATAGAATTATAATTACCAATCAAAGTTACAAAACTAATCTGAAGTAAATTTGATTTTATAATATTCTACAGGTTTCTATTTCAAAGATAAAACTTATTTTGTACTAAAAATCTTAAAGATGAATTATATCAAAGAAGTCGCAAAAACACTTGTCTGAGAAACGAATAAAACAAATAATATTATTATTCATTTATATTCATATTTATTTATTTACTACATTTGTAGCGCTATCTTTAAATAATATAAAGAGGTTATATTTTTACTGTCTCTGCCAATTAATTTTCAAAAATGCTGAACGGATTTTTCACAAAGAGGAAACTATATTCACAGATCCAAAACTTCAACAAAATCATATAAACGACAAGGATTATCTACATAATAATGCAATAAAAATAATTCTATTATCTCATTCTATTATCTCTTGGGGCTTGCCTGGAAAACATCTCATTACCGCCATCTCCACAGCACTAAATGACGTTAAATTGGTTATTTTTCATTATTTTGCTTTCTTAGCACAGGTCTACATTTCAAATCTTATCATCTACTATATAAAAATAAGTCGGGTTTTCCTTCCTGACGCTATAACTCCAGAACGCACGAACCGATTTCCACGGTTTTGCATTCGTTGGAAAGGTCTTGGGCGTCGTGAGGTTTATAGCAAAGAAAATTCCGGAAAAATTTCAACAGAAAAGCGGGAAAAACGAAGCCATCTGGTGGCGAAACGGAGTTCGCCGAGTTTGCTAGTGTCTTCTATATTTGTAATAATATTTACTTAATTGTACAACCGACTTCAACATTTCTACATTTTTTATGTTGTTACCTCATAACTTTTTACTGAGTGATTTTGATGATTGTTTTTTGCAAACTGGTGCATCCTACGTGATCTCATTTAAATTGCTCTGGTCCTGACAACACGAAGTCAGTTTAGTTATTTAAAAAATAATAATATATCTTCGAAATAAACAAGGATAATAATTTAAACAACAGAAATCATCGGCCGCGTGCGCCACCCCATCGGTGGAGTGCTATACCGTCCACCTATTGGCAACCTGACCGCCCGACCTTCGGTTATCTCCGTGCTGAAATCGTGCTGGAGCGAGCGGCCAGACCGACGTCCTGATGTGAGGCTGGTCAAGTTGCGACTGAAGGACATGCATGCGGGGATGTGAGTATGAATGAATGATTCTTTATTGCACAATAGGCAACCTTATGCAACCTATACCTTGGCTACAGAGCCATCTCTTCCAGGCAACCAAAACAAAGGAACAATACAATTAAAGCGCATAGGTAGGTGGTGTATACTTTATATACTTGATATATATATATATATATATATATAGTTTTTGTGAATCTTTAGCCTGAAGAGCTACAAAATCTTAGCATGGACGCGTGGGTGATCAGGTGCACCCTGGTAATGTGAGTATGTATAGTATCTTAGATTATATAGATTCGGGAATATAGAAAGCCTAATAATTGGTACAAAATTAGCTTTGATTTTTTCTAGAATTCATGCTCTTTGGCAATTTTAACGCGCTTTTGCACATACAGAATCATACTCTCTGCTTTCATAGGTCTTAATCATTTTCCTATCTATTTATGCATATTTCCATCTATACAAACCATCCGCCCACAGTAAATATAACTATACTTCGAGTAAAAACAAAAGCAAACTCAAAATATCTTACTTAAAGTTATTCAAAGTTAAAAGTTCATCAAAATCAAGTCTAAAGGAGTTGGTCATATACAAACCTGTAAACATGCAGAAGATGCCTTGATGAACTAATGAAAGCGTGTGAAACATATGTGAATTTTTATGCGCCTGACAATATCTCTATTGATAGAATATCTATTTATTTTACTAATAAAATATGACATTCGAGTGGAAGATGCATGATTAGGTAAACATCCAATATCAAGCAAATATCTAATATCTTCTAATCTAATATCAAAATCTATCTATCGAATATCTAATTATCTGAATATCACATCGTTACTAATTACCACTTGATTAATATGAGAATTGATGCCATACGACGCAAGCTCTGCTGCATAGTTTGAGATAGCAACGCTGGCAACTTAAATACAGACCTACATTGAATTTCTGTGAGGATTACAGTTTGCTTTGTCGCTAACTATGTCATTTAGTTCAACTATAATTGTTGATAAAGCTCTAACGGAACTAATTGGCGTATTGATTTATTTAAATATTCTATGTACTAACAAATCATTCCTAAAAAAAGGTCACCATGTTCCTAAGGTATGTACTACAGATTATATAATGGGACCAAATGACATTAATTTCCAATCAAACATAAAAATAATTACGCGATTCGGTTGAAAATGCATGAAGTTATTTCGCATGAGATATCAAAAAAATTATCCGATTTGTGAACCTCCTTTGTTAATAGGAACCTCAGTGGATAACTAAGTTTTTATTTACTATTCAATGCATTTTTGAAATATATCTACTCACGGGATCACGGGCGGCCGAGAGGCTAGGCGTTGCTACGGTTAGGCAAGAAACGCAGGTTCGAATCCCGCCCCGTGATAGAATTCTTTCTATTCTTTAAAAAAAAAAATATAAATTTCTCAAAAAAAAAATTCTCATATATCTACTCTTTAGTTATGGTCTATATGTTTATGATTAATTATCTATATTTTTTAAGCAAATCGGCATTCAAACTTGATAAATGAATAGTTTGAATTGAAAAATAAAGTTTGAATGAATTAGACACTTTAGACAACGATTTACATGTGTATATGTTTTCTGTATTTTCTGCTTTAAATTTTAAAATACGATAAGTAAATAAATTACGCTAACGTGAAAGATAAAGATTTCAGGTAAGATAAGTTAAGTAAAACCACGTTCATTTTCCATTGTCATTTCATTAATTTCCATAATAAAACACTTTTAAGGTTAACATGTAAGCAGTATCAATTTCAATGTTATGTCTTTATACAAAAAATGGGACTCTTTGTTAGGACATCTAATATCTCGCAACGTCATTATTGTAAATATTTATATTTGGAAAAAATACCGACGTCAAAATTGATATAAACGTATGCGTATGCTTATAAACGTATTTTTCCGAAACAATTAATCTTATTGGGACTGATATGTAATCATGAAATAATAGATTAACATTGAAACCAGTTTATATATTCTATGTAGTGGTGCAGCTACGCAGTGGCTAGATGGAGAAAAGGGATTAGGAAAGGTTTGAGGACTGGTGAGAAATGGACTGGGAGGGATGAGGAAGAGGAAACAGGCCTCCGGCTCCCCCACTCACCGTACGAAACACAGTAGCATGATACTATTACACGCCGTTTATCTGTGGGGGTGTGATACTTCCCTGGTACGGATCGTCTCCCACATGATACTTTCCAATAATTTCCATTTTCAAAATAAATAGACAGGTTTCTACAAAATCATTACATGTACACTGATTACATAAGTAGTTAGGTTACTTTTTTTAATAATAATAATGATAAGGAAGCGCTTGACCACGCTCTCGCCTGATGGTAAGCTGAGATGTGGTCTAAGATGGAGCGCGCTTCCCTAGAAGGTACCTGTTCACTCTTTGCCTAAAACATTTAATTACATAACATTATTTATAGTATTTTCTTGTGTTTGATTTTACGCGAGTATTACAACTGCGGAGAAATAGGTGGAGGTAGTTCACAAACAACAATTTTTGTATGACTTTCAAGACATATAACATCTTAGTCTCCCCGTGACCACGCTCGCTGTAAAGTGTTCGAAACGTCGGGTTAATAATATAATGAATAAATCGCGTTTAAAATCCGTTAAAAAGTTTTTAATTTCTATATTATTTATAGGTATATAATGATAGACGCTTGCTTTATTAGATTTTATTGTAGTCGGTGAACGGGGCCTTTATTTATTCAAACCAGAGTCCGGGATTACCTAGCAACGCCATTGTCACTGTGAGTATATACTTAGTCTGGCCATAAATACTGTTACACTTAATTATAAAAAAATATTACATTTGAATTTCGAATCTG
>NC_052116.1:1274293-1312102 GCF_012273895.1 Zerene cesonia | reverse complement strand
AAAGTAATAAATGTTATTTGCAGTTAACAATTTTCTTTTTTCTTTATTACAATATTTATGGCAAGACTAGGTAATATCTCTTGATCTCTTGAATAAACACGGATGGAACGAAGTGTATTATCCTCATGGGGGGGTTTACTGGTTTTTTCTGATACTCTACGTATAAGGTTCGCGAAGTCGGCATATGCCGTACCGCTCATGAAGGCTTTTGTCTATGAAAACATATGATCTTAAACGGAAGTGCGTCTCAGTATGGCGAAGATTAGCGAGTTTTGAGAATGTACACAGTTTCTACAGATGTAGACAAAAAATGCGAAATTATGAGTATTTAACGTAAACCAGCGTATGAAAAGCATCCTGTATAAACGCTTATAAAAAACCTAATCTGTATCCAGTGGTTTCATACACGCCAGCGACTCAACATTTGCTCCCAATAATATCGATAGTGCTGGACTTTAGTTAAGCATGATATGTCAAGAATCAAGTGTTGTTTATTAGGAAATCTTCTGATAACCAATTCTGTATTTTTCGTGTATTTAGTTTTTAAACAATATGATGTTTTTTTAATACAGAACGCCTGATTAGATCAATGAGATGCAAGTCTTTTCTTAAAGATCTCACTGTCTCCTTATTGAGATTAAATTTATGAAATTTGTTGAGTTGTAAAGTGGCTATAAAGTGTAATAAGTTCCGTTGGAGCTACCAGCATAGTAGTAGAAATCATTTCGAAGCGATAAGCCCGCCGAATTAAGCATAGTTATTAGATGTTTATTTTTGTAAATATTTTCTTGGAAAATTAAATTATTGTTTGTTTGTTTCAATATTATGTGATAATGCTAATGACTTTCTCGCAAGACAGTGGAATATTCAATGATTGTTCTTTCACAGGAAAACCAATATATTTGATAACATGCTATCAATGATGGAGAAATACGCTTCGAATCTGGAGGCTCTGGTCGCAGCGAGAACTGAACAGCTGGCCCAGGAGAAGAAAAGAACTGACGGTCTACTCAACAGAATGCTGCCTAGGTAAGATTTAGAATACAGCCATGAAGTGGTCTCCAATTGAGTCCTTTAAATGTTTGTAGTGTTCAATATATTTTTATCCGTCTGCGACAAAAGGAGAGCTATGTTTTTTCGATTGTTATTATGACAGGTGGAGCCGCTGCCAACGTTCATGGGTGGTGGTTATCGCGAACCACCAGCTCAGTTGTAAACTATAACAAAAAAGACCACAGAAACACACTTTACCATCCTACTATTATTATAAATTAGAAAGTTTCTGAGGATGGATGTATGTGTATTTTTGTTACTCTTTCACGCAAAAACTTCTGAATCGATTGCAATGAAATTTGGTACGTAGATAACTGGACAACTGGAATAACACATAAGCATCTTTTTATCCCGATATCCCTACGGGATACGGTCTTACGTGGGCGAAACCGCGGTGCGCAGCTAGTTTATAATATTAATAAGGCTACGATATAATATCCGCTTCTATAGGGCAACGTCCAATTACTTGCACTAGCAGAATATGAAAAATCAATTTTTACCATGACAAGTGCTCATTCACTTGCATCAAACGATGAAAATCGCTTAGATTCAAATCCAATATTACCCAGTGGATATGTCCCAGCAATATGAACTGGGAATAGTGAATTCAATTGTGTAATTTTATTAGATTTTATCAGATTAAAATGTTTCTTTTAAATTTTAAATCGATGTTACTACGATTATATGTGATTTATTTGAAATTGTTATAATTTGTTTTTTATATGTATTTTAAGGGGTTAAAATTTTTCATATGTTAAATTAAATATGCCTGCTATGAGTATATAAGTGGTAATATGTTTTCACCAACTTTAAAATAGGAAGGATTCAGATTATTATTTTATAGATTTTTATTTTATATTTGGCTAGATTTCCCACGAGAGATTTTAAGCGGTTAAAATATTTCATATGTTAAATTAAATATGCCTAAATATACAAGTGTTGATATATTTTCACCAACTTTAAAATAGGAAGGATTCAAATTATTATTTTATGGATTTTTATTTATCTCGTGGCCAAAGGACATTTCTACGGGAATGAGATATTTACCTACGCACAAAATTAGCATAGCTATAGATAGCACTTTATAATTATTTTCAGAAATCATTCCAAAAATCATATTACGCTTCTTTGATAAAAAACTGGATTTTCTATCGCATTTCTAAGATTAATAAGGATAACGTAAGACTCTGTTATTTATATAAACTAGAATAGATATTTTTTTAATTGCTGGATAAACCATACAATAAAACCGACATAATTAATTCATTTCCCATATGTATGGTACGAATGTTTTTAAATCCCTTTCATATATATATGCTGCTGCTACACTATAAGAGGAAGTTAAAATGGCAGTTATGTATGTGAAAGTTTGTTTAAAAAATGGTAATAAATATATTTAATTCCTACTTGATATCATTGAATACTTGAATAAAAGTTGTTCTTAAATCTTATTTACTTCTTATAATTAGGTATTCGTTTATCTATCCGCCTTTGAAAGTCCCATCAGGACCGGTAGACGCCAACTAGACGCCACAAAAATAGGATGAAACAAATCATAATTAGATTTCTTGCATCAAGTAAAATAGTTTTAAACATATATAATCTTATATATTTGCATATATATAAGCAGTGGTGGCTCAGTGGTGAGAACCTCGGACTTCAAAATCGATAAGTCGGGGTTCGAGACCGGGCGAGCGTACAGGAAATAAATTGATTTTTCAATTTATCTGCACATGTGGATAACATCACCACTGCTTAAAAAGGTGAAGGAAAACATCGTAAGGAAACCGGCATGTCCAAGAATCAAAAGTTCGACGACATGTGACATCTGCCAACCCGCACTTGGCCAGCGTGGTGGATTATGGCCTGAACCCTCATAGGAGGCCTGTGTCCCAGCAGTGGGAACAAACATATACCGGCTGATGATGATAATCTTATATAATGGAAATAATGTATCTGTATTGGATATATAATCCTAATCTTACGTGCATCATAATAATTTTAAATAAAATATGTTACATCATACTCTTTCATAAAATATATGAAAAGGGAAGCCTTACGCAAGATTAAATGCCTTTGTCAAGACGCAGGAAGGAAATTTATGACGAAACTCATATAACACCAACATTTAACTTAAAACAAAGTGTTTCAACGTGTAAATAAGCGAACTTATCAAACAAATCATTTATCAAATTCCTACTATTATAAAAGAGACAGTAAGTCTATCTGTTTGTGTTTTCTTAAAACCTAAACCACTGTGAAAAATTTGATGAATTTTCGTACAAAGGTAGTTTGAGACCCGAAAAGGACATAGTAGTTTTTATCTTGGGGAACGGAAACGATGCGGTTAAAATCGAGGCTATCATTATATAGGTAACCTATAAAACATACCAATACTTTTGCAGCAGACAAAAAGTTTTGATGAGATGTTCTTTGTATATTAATCTTTTGTACATTAATCTCAACCAACCATAAGATATATATAACATATATAATTGGATATGCGTGCGAAGGATCATTATTATTCATGACTAGCTTTTGCCCGCAGCTTCGCACGCGTTTAATTCGGAAACGTTTAATGCACGACATTATGCATATAAAATTTCCTCTTGAATAACTCTATTAAAGCGGACATTGGATAGTTTTTACCCCAAAAACGAAATGGGAACTGTGTGGGGAAAATTATCAGCTTTCTGGGCGTCTATAAGTTATGTTTAAAGCTATGTTCTTATGCAGGACGGTAGCAGAGGCGCTGAAACGTGGCGAGCCGGTGCAAGCTGAGAGTTACGAATGTGTGACGGTCTATTTTAGCGATATAGTCGGCTTCAACCGCCTCGCCGCTACCAATACACCAATGCAGGTTAGTTTGATTTACGAATGTGGTATTTGGTTTGGTGGGAAATGTGGGTATGTTCCTAGTTTCTAAATGCTTATACAATACTTGTCTTCAGTGGATGGTCGTAATTTTATTGAATTTAATAGTATTTGATTGTGATAAAAATGTAAAATCTCGTGGGCCTATTTAATCTGTGACAGATTATGCAGCTTCATTTTAATCTCTCTTTTTTTTAATTATTATAATTATAAATTAAAAAATGTAGAATAAATCGGTAGATTTAATAATATTTGATTGTGATAAAAATGTGTAATAAATTTGTATTTTTAAGCCTAGTAAGTCTATGTTATTCAAAATACTTCTGATATTGCACCTGTGACCGTGTAGTGTCATACATTAGGCATGAAAACGCACGAGTTTTGTTGCTGATGTCATCAAAGCAAAAAAAAACAAGTAAAAATTGAAACATTTGCAGCTAAAGTTGTTTTCTCCCTAAATTAGATTTGACGTTACATCTATTCTCCAATGAACTTTGATGAACAATAGTAAAGTAAGACATCCTACTTTCCTACTAATATTATAAATCCGAAAGTTTGTAAGGATGTGTGTGTGTTTGTTGCTCTTTCACGCAAAAACTACTGAACCGATCGTAATGAAATTTGGTACGTAGATAGCTGAAAAGCTGGAATAACATATAGGCAACTTTTTATGCCGATATTCCTACTGGATACGGACTTACGCGGGTGAAACCGCGGCGCAGCTAGTAGTTGTATAATTAGACTTCAATGTTATCCCTAGAGTCAGACAATGACAGCGAAACGTTTACTTACGATAGGCTCCAAGCATTACGTGATGATTTTAAATTTAAACTTCGAGGACGATTTTTATAGATAATGGAGACTTCGACAACGATTTTTATAAACATTGGACATTTTTCTAAGGAAAAATTCTTCTTCTCCTCTTTCTTAATGGCTTCACCCAACGGAGGGACTGCGCCAATGTCCAGTGTATGTGGGAGAATCAGGACTCAAATTACAGATAATTCGACTGATATTGTAGTGACATTGAAGGAAATATTAAAATTAAACATATATGACGCTCAAACGAAAAATTTGACATCATTTTGAAAACACATCTTTCCGTTTTTCATAGTATTCATATACACGATATATAAATACAAAAAAATTTGCGGCAACACTGTATGTCGTAGAATCCGTAACGCATGTTGGAATGTTGTCGCCCGAGGATCGAGTTTCCAGCATTTGATGCTGTTCAGCATTACTTACCATAGAGTGTTCCTGTACACCTGTGTACCTGTTTGTTCTACTAAGTAATAAGATGAAATAACTATTTATAAATCTGTTTGTTCTAGATAGTAACAGTAATCATTAATAATCTTTGTAGAATAAGCTATTTTAATATAACCAATATTTGAAACCGACTAAAAAGCGGAGGATGAAAAAGTTTGAGTTTGTTAAAAGGAGATATTCCGAAGGTGTTGCCATGATAAGAAAATCAGTAGCTAAAATTATATAATTAGAATAGCAGTAAATTGTTTTAAATGTCCAAATTAAATTACTATCATGAGAATCGGTAATAAAGGAAATTATCGCGATTTTCCCTTTGTATAGAATTTACATCAGAGCTACTCAGTGCCATGACTATGTAACTTTATTATGAACTAAATATGATAAGGAGTGAGTTGTGAGATGAATTCCAATTGCTTAGGAACCGTCATTTCGCGTACTTTGAATATATTTGAGTGTAACTTTGTAAAAAGTATAAGCGAATTTAATTTTTACTTTCATATCATTCGAATGCGTATAGATAATAATTTATTTAATAACAGAAAATAATCGATAACGAAGCGGGATTTGAACCTGGGTGGGCTAAATTGCATCAATAAAACCGATCAAATACGAGTCCGACGAGGTGCAAAGTTGCTAAGAGGAACTGTAGGAACTGTAGAAAAATTGATTACCCATCCATTTTATGACCGTGCCGTTCGTATGCTTAACCTCGATTTTATATTTGTTGTTATATCAGCAACAGAAATACGCCACCTTGGATAATGTTAACTGTCTCAATACCATAGTTCATGTGTACAGCCCCTGACGGACGGACGGACAGACAGGCAGACAGACAGACGAACAGACAGGCAGACAGACAGACGAACAGACAGACAGAGAGACAGACGAACAGACAGACAGACAGACAGACAGACGAACAGACAGGCAGACAGACAGACAGACGAACAGCAAACTCTTAGTAATAAATGGAATTGCAGTCTTCATTACCGTCTGACTACGGAACCATAAAAATATTTCAAAATGTACAAGAACGATGATAATTTTCATCTCAAAGTACCAGGCTTTCATAAAATGAAAGTGAAAAAAACAAACACACTCTACACTTCGTCTTAATGTAAATTGAGTCAATTTCGTAGGGATTACCTTCACACTCCGAGGCTGAATGTAATTTATTTTTGTTTGGACTATATTAAAATAGAGTGAAAGCAGAGAGATTATGAAATTGAACGATACCAGACACTCTCTGTGAGCCATAACTTCTGTGAAACGCTGATCATGGCCGAAAATTAAATTCATTGAAATGTGTTATGGAATACTAGCTGCGCCCCGCGGTTTCATCCGCGTAAGTCCGTATCCCGTAGGTTTATCGGGATAAAAAGTTGCCTATATGTTATTCCGGTTGCCCAGCTGTCTACGTACCAAATTTCATTGTAATCGGTTAAGTAGTTTTTGCGTGAAAGAGGAACAAACACACACACATATACTTACAAACTTTCGCATTTATAATATTAGTAGGATGTGTTCGTTACTTGACGTTAAATAACTTTCTAATAGATTATAATAATCTATTTCATTCATGCACTTTTAAATTAGTTTAAATCTAAAAAGAAATGTACGAGAAATTGTGTTTTTGATAGTTCTTCATTTATTTCAAACTTACATTATTTTTCTGGAAACTTCTTGGTATCTAGAATCTTCCAGTGAAATCTTCTTCGATGAAAGAAATCTTTATAAAATCATTGAATAGGAAGAAATTAAAAAAGCAGTCCGCAATTCAATGCATTTATAAAGTTTATACCATTATTGAAAAATTTCTTCCTGACATGAAACTTATTTCCTGTTAATTACATGAAATGCTATAATTTAAGAAACAATTACATTTCTCTTTTTTCTTTCTGTTGTCATGCAAAAAATTATCTTAATCGTTAGTATCATAGGTACAATAATCAAGTAACTAGTAAACATATACGAGTATTAGAACTAATTGATTTTACAATTACATTATATTATATGTATTCGCTACCACAGATAACATACGACACTACTATATAACATATTGACAAAAAACATATTTAAGTTTACATTACAATGAACTTTATACTAAGAAAATACAAATTGTGAAAAGAGTTTAATAATTAAACATTCAAGTATATAATTCTAAGTGTAAGACCATTATTTATAACATTTAAACACACAGCTTAAAGCCAAGTGATGGATTTACAATTTGGTTCAGTATGACAAATTGCTGACGCTTTTCTAAGCTTAAAATATAGGCCGAGTTGATTAAGGCTAGCTTAATATTGCTATGAATGGTTCTCGTCCGTTTCTAGGTTCATTTATCATGTTTTTGATTGTTCTTGGGTTATAGCGAATCACAGACAATATCCTACTAATCCTAACCTACTTCCTACTAGTCCTACTAATATTATAAATGCGATGGCTTGTAAGACTGTGTGTGTGTTTGTTGCTCTTTCACGCAAAAACTACAGAACCGATTGCAATGAAATTTGGTACGTAGATAGCTGGACAACTGGAATAACATATAGACAACTTTTTATCTCGATATTCCTACGGTATACGGATTTGCGCGGGACGCAGCTAGTATTATAAAGACGAAAGTTATATGTATCGATGGATTTTTCTTGCTCTTTCACGCGAAAACAGCTTATCGTATTCGTATGCACTCTGGTACAGAGATAGATTATAGTCTGTATTAACTCATAGCCCACTTCTTACACGGGTAATACGCGAGTGACGCCGCGAATTACAGCTAGTAATTTTGTACTAGTGACCGCGTAGAAAATTGTATTCTTACGTTTAGTTGTAAGGTTTTTTTGTCTTTGTTTCTTAAACGAAAAATTGTTCTATTTTCGTTCACAGGTCGTGGAAATTCTGAACGAGCTGTACTCGTGCTGCGACGCTATTATATCGTTTTACAACGTTTACAGAGTGAGTTTTTAATTATAATTTATAGACTATGGTATGTTTTTGAAACTAATAAAATAATAACAAGCTGTAGGATATTATTTATTTGTTAAACAAAAACGCTCCAATAAGTATATATAATATAATAGTTTTTAGTTCAAAATCTTGAAAAATTGTAAGCCTTGTGTAGTCCGATTTATATACTTTCTACTGTAGTGTGTATGATAATTTGGACAAAAAATAAAACGCATTTATAACAATAAATTCATATTGTCAGAACTAGACCAAATTAAAAGGAATTGTAAAAATCGGTTCTTTCAGTCTTCTTTCACACAAAAACGTCGAATTGATAACCACCTTTTTTTGAAGTCGGTTTAAAACTGAAGCAGTCTTCTGAAATATCGACTAAACACTTGCATAAAAATGATTCCAATGCTTTTAATGATATGCCTGTTGGTGTATATTTATGAAATCTTTGATAGATCCTCATGTCAGGAAGTCATTAATAGCTTTATTTATGAGGGTCGTTTGAAGTTGACGAGGCGATAAATCGTTAAGCCGGAGTGGAGGGTACTAAATTACGTCAACAATATTATTATAGAATACATCATAACTTTTTTATACCATAAGCGGGCAACTGAATTGGTGGTTCGTCTGATGGTAAGCGATGCCGCCCATGAACATTTGCAGAGGGAGTGTCGCATTAAGGAATGAACTGGGAATGGTGAGGAAAAGGAAACGGGGCCTCCGGCTCCCCCAATCACCATACTAAACAGAGTTTACTACAAATTCACGCCGGTTTTTTTAATTGCCTTAAGTTATAACTAGTATTTTTAGATAATTATTAGATATAATTCTTCTTGATGGAACTGCATTTTAAGTAATAAGAAATATCTGTGTTTGATTTTACGCGAGTATTATACATTTAGGAATTAAAGACTTTTTAACGGATTTTTAACGTGATTACGAACACCCTACCGCGAGCGTGGTCACGGGGAGACTGGAACTGGAGAAACGTCGGTTTATTATATAATGAATAAATCCCGTTTAAAATCCGTTAAAAAGTCTTCAATTCCTAAAAGATATATCTGTTTTTCGCAAAAACCTAACTGCCATCAAATTGTCAGTCCTAGACCAAAACCAGGTTGAGCTGGAACCAGCTTTCAAATTTAAAAATCATCATCATAATCGCTTTATCTAATCGAAGTTCCTTGAAATGCCAAAAATAAAAATTTTCTCGAATTGAAAACGTCCTCCATTTTTGAAGACGGTTGAAAAGGACTTAGCTCCAGCCAATTTACCGGCGAAATTACCGGCATAATTTCGCTACATGCCTACTTCATTGTTATAACTTTAACCAGGGCTATTTTATTAAACAATAAAACATTATTATGATGGTATTTAAGGAATTCTTTAAAATATCAATTTTATTACTCAAATTCTATAAAAGATAAACAAACAACATTGTTTCAAATAAAAATGTTTTATTATTATGTTTTTGATTTAATGTTTCTCAGAAAGTACCTTTTCTGTTTTGGTTGGAGCCGTATACGAAACTCAATTAATGAAAACGTAAAATTGACAGTACAATACTTTTTTTATGATTTTGTGAATTCACATAAAATCCTACTAATATTATAAATGCGAAAGTTTGCGAGGGTGTGTGTGTGTTTGTTGCTCTTTCACGCAAAAACTACTGAACCGGTAGCAATGAAATTTGGTACGTAGACAGCTGGACAACTGGAATATCACGTAGGCAACTTTTTCGATACGGACTTATGCGGGTGAAACCGCGGGGCGCAGCTAGTATTAACATAAGGTATTTATTGTCCAGGTGGAAACTATAGGCGACGCGTATATGGTAGTGGGCGGGCTTCCAGAGCGCTGCTCCCGCCACGCAGCTGAAGTGGCCTCATTAGCTCTGCACATGCTGGAAGCGATACCCAGCATTAAGATCAACAGCCTGCCGACCAGCAAGCTCCGCATACGGATAGGTATGCAGTGTTCTTTTGCTATTTATTTGATTTCGTATCCTTTTCCTTAAAAACTACTGAACCGATTGCTGTAAAATTTGGTGCGTAGATAGCTGGACAACTGGAATAACAAAGGCATTTTTAATCCCGATATTCCTAGGGGATACGGACTAACACGGATGAAACCGCGGGGCGCAGCTAGTAGGCAATAAATGTACAACGCGCGAGGTCGGGGCGAACTGCTAGTGCACGCTGAAAGCACGCTGCGACGTGACTTAAAATTTTATACTTGTTAACGCGTCTACAACTCAAAGCAGGCTAATGAAAATATTATGCCCTATGCCCCATGTTTGTGTGGATGATACTGATTTAATTATACTCTTATGCTCTCTAAGACTGTTATTATTAGATCTTCATTGATAATATATTTTAACGCTCCTACAATCTTTTACACGTCACGAGGGATGCCATCAAATACGAGGGGTTGCCTTTATAAAGGACCCAATTCATTCCACATTTGGAACATTTACTGGGAAGAGATTTTACTTAATCAAAGACATTACTAAAACGCCTTTCGTTTGTTTATTACAAAAAGTTATTCTGAGGCTATGTTCGACTGCAATTTGGATAATTTGCTTTATAATGATGGTATTGTCTATCTAATAAAATTGAACGCATTTATTGTCAAAGCGCAAAAGCAAATCCATACAAAAAAATACAACTACACTAAATAAAGAAACAGAGAAAAAACAAACAAAAATATCTAAGATATTTGGCAGGCCATGAGTGTATCTCCATCTTATATTGTATTAATATTTCAAAAAGTCTAGGATATTATACATAGATAAAATTTGGGTTTATGTTTTTTATACAGATCACAGATTACTAATATTCATTTAAATGACCAAAATAATCGCGTTTAAAAAGCGAAATATTAATTTAAAATCATTTATAATGAACGTGTATTTACATAAAATTAACTCACTTATAAATAGATAAAAAACAAAAATTTTATTTAGGTAATTGCGCATGGCGCCTGATCGTGTCTCGTTTCGTTTAAAATATATAATATAATAATCTTCTTCTTCTATTTATTAATGGCTTCACTATACAATATTCTTTTTTCCGGGACAAACAATTTTTACATATTTAATTCAGTTTCCATGATAAACAAAGATAACCCACTATTATTTAACATGTTATAACTTAACTAAGCTTTAAACCTCATTAAGTACTGGAAAAGGAATAATTAATCTCAATGCTGCTCAAAGCTGTTTCGATCCCAGTTGATCAAAGGAGGAATGTTAATCATAAGAGTTGGATCATTCACACGGCAAGTTATGGGTACCTACTCATGACAATGCTTTCTTGTCGTATGAAAAATAATACACAGAGATATGAACTTCACAATCCTACTATCCTATCCTACTAATATTATAAATGCGAAAGATTGTGCGGATTGATGTATGTGTATGTGTTTTTTTTTTTAATGTCACAGTGGCAATGGAGCTGGTGGGTCGCCTGATGGTAAGCGTTACCACCGCCCATGAACATTTGTAGAGGCGTAAAGTCGATTACTTATATATTACATATATAGAAGGAAAAGGATATGGGCCTGTATGTGTATGTTTGTTACTCTTTGGTATCTTCGTCACGAAATTTGGTACATAGATAGCTGGACGTCCGGAACACATAGTCAACTTATTTCTACGGGACACAGACTTACGCGGATTAAACCGGGGGGCGCAGATAGTATTCCATAAAATCTCTCCCGGGAGGACCTAAACTAACTCTCCGTGGTATACGAAATTTGTTTAGCGCATTATCGTAATTTAAATGATTATGGGAAGTGTCCCCATGGATTAGAAAGTAGCTTTTGTCTGTCTCTTCTACACGCCCAAACCACTAAATCCATTTCGATAAAATTGGGCTTAGATATAGTTTGACACCCTAGAAAGGATAGTTATGATCGCGGAAATCTTGGAAAGGAACTATACGGGTAACACTCCCAATTTTCCTTTGCCTGAGCGGGCGAAACCAGGTACGCGGATATCGAGTTTTTAATTTTGGAACATAGGTCTTATAATAATGACTTTATATTTATATCCATATTGTATCACCTTGTTTACCATGTTTGTACAAATAATTAATTATTAATTAAGATCTTAACTGAAGTCCGATATTGGATAATTTCAAATGTTAGACCTTATTGTCTTTATTATATAAACCAGCTGTTATCCGCAGCTTCATCCGATGGTTAAAATAAATTTTCATGGTAAATTCATCCATTATCTTCATCAAAATCCTTTCTTAACGGATGCCTATCTCATGGCTATCTGAATGCCAAATTTCACACCGATCGGTGCAGCATTTTAGGCTGTGAGTTGATAGATCCTTTGGGGCTTATATATTACATACAAGAAGAAAAAAGATATAGACATTATGGCCCTTCATTCGATATTCTGAGACAAGAAAACTTTTGTGTTAGAATGAGGTGACTTTGACGGACAAATTACTTTGTGTTTGCGTAATAAATTGTCTGAAATAAAGTGTCAAGTATAAACTCCCTAAGATAATAAATTATGTAAATTTCTTCTATACAGTCGTCTTACTCGATATAATAAATGCGAAAGTGTATTATTTTGTTCGTCTTTCTTTTACGTCGCAACGGAGCAATTTGATATGATATTTGAGACTGCAGATAGATAGGAGGCTAGCGAGTGATATAGGTTGCTCTTTACCGCAGTTTCTTTCGCACAGAAATATCCTTTGCATATGCAGGCAAAGCCATGGGCAATGAGCTACTAAGCTACTATACAGAAGTCATGTATTAAAATAAATCGTGTAGATATTTTGATCGACCAGTATACTGCTATTAAATAATAACATATTATGATTAATGAACATTATACTGCACGGAAACATATACATTGGAAAAATCATTGTCTCTCATTTAGTTCTTTACGTTACAATTTTATTAAAGCAATATAATAAGCAAGCAAGCATAAAATAGCAAATTTCGATAGGACAAAACATTAATGTATAAAATTGTATCTCTACAAAAGGACAAATTAGGGCGGACTTAAAAATAGACGAAATATATAAAGCTTCTGAAGTAATTTGACTAGTTGTTACTGATTAACTAAGAGTATTTAATATTAAGACTTTAAGTCTAGATAAGAGTATCTAATATCGTTTTAATGAGAAATTGAGAGAGATATTTATAGTTATATAAATCGAGTATTGATGTCTTGTTTAACCAATTGTGAAGCGTTTATCAATACGTCTAGGCCAATGGGGAATTGTGCGGACGATATGTGATAAATATTTTTAACCACTATTCATTCTAACACCTACGTCTCCAATTTAATTTCTTGCCCCTTTTTCGAGCTACGGCCGGTGCTTCATAGGACTATATAATAGTTTTCAACAAAACTGCTAACATTTTAAAAATACAGTCGAATTTATAGGCAGGTTTTTTTTCATTTGTCTGAAAATAGCGATCTGTTCGAGTCTCTTAATTCGAGTCTGTTCGGGCGATAAAACTGTGGAACGCGCTACCTGAACCAATAAAAAAGTCACAGTCCTTAAATAAGTTTAAGGTACTGCTACACAATTATTATTACTCTTCCTGTTTTACTTACTAAACTATATGATGATGTTTTATTAAGAGCAATAAAGAGTTAATAAATAAATAGATAAAAATATAACTATGAGGAGAGTGATACATGCCACTTTTAACCCTGTTGAAAGATATCATTTCCATGAGAATACTCCTTGCCTACGAGTGCGTAGTCGTGGGCTATAAGCTAGTGCATGCGGACGTATAATTTCATTCAATTTGCAATTATTAACAAAAACGGAACAAAGGTGGCAGCAATATTCATTACTATTGAATCCTTATATATCTCCTTTTGTTTCATCATGAGCGATGTTGATAAAACCGACATCCAATTATATTATATTTATTAAAATCGTCACTACGCTTTGATTCAGTTAATGGAGTTTATTCGAGGAAATGTAGCGAGAAATGAAAATAAAATACATATCACATGTGTGACTCATCTTTTTTTTCGGACAAGTTGATTGGTTTTTAATATACTAATATCATAAAGCTGAGAAGTTTGTTTGTTTGAATGCACTAATCTCGGAAACTACTGGTCCGATTTGAAAAATTCTTTCAGTGTTTGATAGCCCATTGATTAAGGCAGACTATATATGTACCTACATCGGGTGTAAGCCGAGGCGGACCGGTAGTTAAAAATAAATATGAATACCAGAAGTTCAGTTCTAGCATCGACCCACTTTCGCATCGGATCGATCGCTTTAAGCATTCTGCGTCGGAGCTCCAGAGTCCAGACCACTGAACCACCGGACCTTTGCTTACTCTGCGATAAACATGTACTTAATTTGTAAATACTTACGCAATCAAAATCGTTATTTCAATGACATAATTCCAGTTCAGAAATTCCTTGTCGGATTCAATGAACTATGCCTAATTTAAATATAAAAAAGAAATTGAATACAATAATAAACACTTAATTTCCATCAGGTTGTTGTATTTCCATCAGGTTCCAGCAAATGCCTGTATATATATTCCAAACAAAACAGCGCACTGTCGCAGCCTGGGGATTTTATTGAAATGATAATTTCGTGAGCACTCGAGTGTTTTAATGTATTTAATTTATAACCGCAAACATTTACCTTCGATCAGGTATCTATAAGATTCCAGCGATGTATAAAAATATAGAACGATAAAAGAAAATTGTCAACTTATTTTTCTAATTTCCGACAAAAAAGATTTAAAAGGAAATATGTAATATACTTATAAGTACGCTTATGAAGCGTATAGGTTAATTATATCGTCTCTATCTTAACATATATAAATCTCGTGTCACAATGTTTGTCCTCAATGGACTCCTAAACCACTTAACCGATTATAATAAAATTCGCACACCATGTGCAGTTCGATCCAACTTGAGAGATAGGATAGTTTAAATAATTTTAATTACGATAAATGACAACCCGGGCGGAGCCGGGGCGTGCAGCTAGTAAATTATATTCTTTTATTTCATCCGATCAACTCCGAACAGGCATCCATCCACAAGCTTTCGGGATTAAACACTACAAGAACAAAACGTGATTATGTATTCTATCAAGTTATAATAATTGCGGTCTCGTTAAGGAAGTATCTTATTCATGGAACTTCGCTACTCTTTGGGAGTATTGTTAGTAACTTTGTATGCTTATAAACTTTAGTTTTCTTCCCTATTCAGCCTCTTGCTGCTTTTCCTTTTACCACTAAAGTTTCCAACGCAGCTGTGTATATTAAATACTTATATTATTTCTCTTTGTACTGTTGTCCTGTCTCTGTTCTATTTTTCTTCTTTTTCTTTCTCTATGCCGCCGTAAAATTGTTAAAACCGTTAGATTATAATCTAATTTGCTATATTCTTATAGTCTGTTGCCAAATTGACAACAATTTGCTTAGCAATAAGATGATCAAAATCTACTTACTTTTTTTGTGTATTGTTATTTTGTACTTTATACAATATAGTGTTTTTTTAAAATTAGTGGTTTACACAGATTTTTATATAAATATATTAGTAATCACCATTTTTAGTATTTTCTTGTGTTTGATTTTACGCGAGTATTATACATTTAGAAATTAAAAACTTTTTAACGGATTTTAGTAAGACTCTCCGTCTCCCCGTGACCACGCTCGCTGCAAAGTGTTCGAAACGTCGGATTAATAATATAATGAATAAATCACGTTTAAAATCCGTTAAGAAGTTTTTAATTTCTAAATGTATAATACTCGCGTAAAATCAAACACAAGAAAATACGAATATAGTTTTATTATATTATGTATATAGTGTTATTATTATTATTATTATACTTGATTCTCAGGCACGGCTTCGCTGCGTGATTGGAGGAAATTCCAATGAAATAAGGAAGCGTCACTTCGGTCAAAAGGCTGTGGTACAGGCTATGTTACTCCAGCATCTTGATTATCTCCGAATTCAAAAACAACAACATAAAATCACTTCTAGAAAGATAGACAAACAAGCACACTGTAACTTTTTTAATATTCGATGGGATTAGCTGTTCGCCCCGGTTTCGCCCGTGGTCAACGGAAAGAATTCTTAAAATCAGTTTGGTAGATCTATATATTGCCACTATTATTATTGCCACTATATATTGCAAATCAGAATCTTCAAATTTTCCTCTATAGTTGTAAAGTGTAGGTAGGTAGCATATACATTGACATATTGTCAAAACTGTGATATTACAGTTCATTAGATTGTCAATCGATCAGATTTCTTACATTATTACGACTAGCGTGACATAGTATAGCAATATCGTAGAGTAATATTGTAATGATATTTTGACATTATATTGATATAACAAATTTTAAATGTTATACCAAAATTTTATTCGATGTGTATGTAACCAAATTTGGGAGAAAAAATTAAAATCCTGTTTATATTTATGTAACTAAAATGTGAGCAAAATTTAATAATCGCCCTAAATCTGTCACTTAAGAGGTTCATGCAATTTAATTACATTTTTAAGACGCATTTTCAGAAAAAAGGTCGATGACATTTTTTAATAAATACATGTTATAACATATTTAAAGGGAAAAAGAGAGGAAATTAAAACGGGCCTTTTATTAATGGCCGGTTAATTAATATTGACAGGTATACACAGCGGCCAATGCTCCGCCGGGGTTGTGGGCACAAAAATGCCCCGCTACTGTCTCTTCGGAGACACGGTGAACATGGCAGCCCGGCTGGAGTCCACCAGCGAGCCGCAGAGGATCCACGTCAGCAACGCTACATATAAACTGCTAAAACAGCACGGCGGATATCGCTTGAAGGAACGTGGGATTATAAATATTAAGGTACATATTTTAGTTAGGAAATCTTGCATAGATACCCACGGGGAAGAGGTCATGGGTTATATCGGATTCCTACCGATTAAATCACCGCTGTGTTCCGTCGAGCCACATAAGTGAAGGGGCCACGGGTGCTTGTTAGCATTCGGCCGCGACGAATATCAAGATACCTAGTAAAGTATTATGTTTTCTGTGGTAATGATAAACAATCCTTACCAATATCTTAAAACATAAAACGCAGAGGCCGTCTGTCACTGTCTAACTGATCTATCAACGAACGTGACCAAAAGGGCTAGAAAAAATTAGATGTTTTAACTCTGCAATTAGCCTGCTATAAGGTAGTCAAGGTTCGAAAAGACGAGGTAATATTATACTAAAGACAGACCAGACTCCTATAAGCGGTGGCGGTAACCCCCCAGTCCAAACAAATCGGACTGAAATTTGACATGCAAAACGAAGAATTTTGATAAATTCTCTCATTGCGCATTCGATACGTGTTGTTAAAATATTATTAGTGAAAGAATATAATAAAAATAGATATACGCCTGGTAAATATTCAAGTTAAATTGCAACGCTTATTGCTCTAGGTGCTTCGTTTGTTTAAACGCGCCCGTCTCAAGAACTACTATTTCGAATTTCAAAATTATTTTAACTATTTAAGTGTTCATTAATCGTGGTATAGGCTATATGACATAATGTGCGACATGGGTAAAACCGCGGGGCAAAACTAGTTAGAAAAACAAAGGGGCCTTAATGTTTACTAGCTGTAAACTCCCCAAACTATGAGGAATATTGAAAGAACAGAAAAAATTCTATCACGACGCGGGATTCGAACCCGCGTCTTTTTGCCAAACCGTAGCAACGCCTAGAATCTCGGCCATCTGTTATTCTATTCTTTCAATATTTCTAATATATAATGCATTTCAATGCTATTAAACTATTACGCTTTCGCAGGGTAAAGGAGACATAAAGACATGGTGGCTGGAGGGAGAAGACCACGAACGAAGGACCAACCCTCTTTTTAAGTACCGTAAGTAAATTTTTAATATTATCATTGTCAAAATCTTCTATCGAATCACTGCGAGTCGGTATAAGAGGTAAAAAGTCCTATCTTATTTCTACTAAATGGAGATAATTAAAGGACTTGAATAAAGGAGCTTCTATGTTTCACTGTAAGTTTTGTTTTAAGAAAAAATTGCAATGAGTAGTATTTGTAAGATACTTGTAGACAAACATTACCCTCTAATTTAAACCGTAGAAATTTTCCTTTAATACATAAGCAGGTTCATGAAAGTAAACTACCAAATATAAAAAGTCTCCAGTTATAAACATATTTACCTGCAGATAAAAGAGGTTTTACGGAAATAGTTCCTGGTTTGTAACATAGTACCTATTGAAACACGCTTTTTTACGAGTTTTTGTTGGGTTACCAGTTTCGTTTTGTAAGTGAAATAGTATATTTTCAAAACATTAAAAAAATATAGTAATTTAAATCAATTCAATTGAAAAATAGTTTACATTTATTTATGGTTATTACTACGATGATTTGTAATTTTTGTCACAGTCTAATTACATTAAAAATAATTATACGAATCTGGACACTTGAGATCAGTATTAAAACTTATGCAACAATTCATTTTTCATTGAAAAAATACTTATTTCTTTCTTTCTATATTCATTATCCTTTAAAAATCCTTTCTATAAAAAGGGTAAGTAGTGGTTTTTAATGACCGAAGAATTTACGGAAGGAAAAAAATAGTATTACTTGTGTTATATCATATTTCTTTAAAATATAGTACACTTGAGTTAAATAAAGCATGATACTATATAATATAGTTTGAGTGGTAACCCTGGAGGCCCGTAAAACAGGTCGGCATGGTAATGTAATTTTCAAGCGACTTCAAAAAAGAAGGTTATAGATTCGAATGTTATTTTGTGATTGTTACTTCATAAGTTTTTACTCATTTGAAGGCGGTTTAAGATTTTCTTTACTTAACTGATACGGAGAAATTAATATTTCCCGGCTCAGCTAGTGCTAGGAGAAAAAAAAAATTATTAATAATTATTTGATGCGCCATTGTGCGCATGTAACCGAATGTTCTTTGAATATTTAGAAAAACGTGAATTTCGTGTTTTTTTAAAACAAGTTATACAAATCAAAGGCTGAATTGCAATTTTTATCAAAAAATGCCAGCAAAAGCGAGCTACAACATGGAAGAACTTTTTTAATTGGCTCGATTCTTTGATATCCACTATCAAAACTATTGGACTGTATTCGATTTCAACCGTATCCTATGCTTTATTTTATTAACACTAGAAAGTCGCAAGATTCTTGAGATTTTACGGCGCTATCTGTTATCCTAAACATTGCTGGAAACTAGAAGACCAGTGCTTTGCTCTTCCAATATATATCTCTTTTACCAGATGATCGGGCGAACGCTGTACTGCCTTACTGTTATCATTTAGGGGTATGAAAATAAGGTGTAGGCCGATTCCAGATCTACCCGATATGTACACAAAATTTCATGAGAATCGGTCTAACCGTTTTCGAGGAGTATGGTTACTAACATTGTGACACGAGAATTTTGTATACAGAGTAATATGATATCTGTCTAATTAAAAGAAATAACAATTTTATGACGAAAACATCATGTAATATAAGTTCCAATGTCTATACTATAAAAGTCAAACGATGAAGTAGTTATATTTTATTAATCTTATAAATCTAAAAGTAACTCTTTCTGTTTGTCTCTCTTTCACGCATAAACCGCTGAATCGATTTTAATAAAATTTGTAGTAAAAGTCCAGATTTAACAAGACAAGTTACAATGATAATTTGATTGCAATGGACTAGCTATCAATTGTATCGTGTGTCATTACACACTTGGCGTCCAGCTTTGAAATACATGAAAGTAAAATAATATCAAATTTCCTTTATCGTCTAACGGTGCTTTATCGAATAAGGAATCACATTACACCATTAGTACTTGGAGTAAAGCTGGACGATACTTTAGTATTATTTAATATGGTGTTATAGCTGTTGCCCGAAGCTTCGTACGCGTGGTCAAAACAAATGTTTACGGTACAAACTTTTTTCACCTGCTTTTTATCCCTTTGGGGGTAATTCCAACTCAAACATTTATTTATTCAATAGATAGATGGATAAATAGATAATACTTTGTTGCATACAGAAATTTACAGAAAAACATAGAAAAAACACAAACAAAAGAGAGAATATGCACAAATGGCGGTCTTATCGCTATGTAGCGATCTCTTCCAGACTACCATATAAAATAAAAAGAGAAACATTATAGAAGAGGGGGTGGGCAAAAATTAAGTTTCTTTCAATAAGACTTCTTAAAGAAGAATCGACATAACACAGTTTTAACATTTACCACCGGTTCGGAAAGTAGTTTCTACAGAGAAGAGTTACTATAGTGTATTTACTATTCTGTTATACGTTTCAATGTAGTATCCTTTAGCCCGTGTTCTTCTCCCTACACTTCCTTTTTCGATCCTTTCTTTTTCTCATACCTACCTATTCCTATATCTTTTAAAGTCGGCAATCTATTTGTAAAAGAGAAAGACTTCTGCAAATAAGAATAAAAAAATAAACAATAATTTATTTTCATAATCCTTCATCACACACACATCCTTACAAACTTTCCCATTATAAATGCGAAAGTTTGTAAGGATGTGTGTGTGTTTGTTACTCTTTCACGCAAAAACTACTGAACCGATTGTAATGAAATTTGGTACGTAGACAGCTGGACAACTGGAATAACATATAAGCAACCTTTTATCCCGATATTCCTACGGGATACGGACTTACGCGGGTGAAACCGCGCGGCGCAGCTAGTGAATTTATAAAAATACGAATAAATCGTTAAAAGATATGAAAAATTCTTCATTGACATTATTCTTTTCTTATCAGGACATCTATCCCGTATGGACGCGGATATTAAATGTCGCTTGTTTGACATTTAATTTAGAACAGCTCTTTTCTCATACAATTGATATCAGTGTTCTTCCATTTTCCAAGAAATGGACATGACGTTCAACTGTTATTCATTACATACATATTTATTAGGCTTTACCTAAGGACATTACAAATAACGCTATAAAACTTTTTTGGTTAGTTTACTTTTTTTCGGAACGGAAAAGTTCCTAAAGAAAACAAAAATAAGAAATTTTGAAAGAATAGAAAAAATATGATCACGAGGCGGGATTTGAACCCGCGTTTTTTGCTAAACCGTAGCAACGCCTAGCCCCTCGGCCACCCGTGATCCCGCCATAGTAATCGAATTTCTTCTCTTTCGGTTTTATGTGCCTAAGAGGCATCCCGCTTTGAGATCAATTTTTTTCTATTCTTTCAAAATTTCTCATTTATAAAACATTTCAATGCTATAAAACTAAAAATTAAATTATACAAAAGTAAATAAAAAAATCCATACAAGAAGCATCAGTTATGTCGAAATGAGGTTATTAACAGATCCTCATTTTTAGTTACTTTTTTATATTTTATAATCTATATTGTCCGGCAATACCTACCTAAAAAAAAATACAGAGAAGAGAAAGCACACATGTCCCACAGAAAGTTTCTGCTTAGAATTTACCATTATATGTATTTGATGATTACTATTTCAACGAGTTATATGAAAAACACATGGAAACCGCTTATATAGTATATACCCAACTTTTACTTACATACATACATGTAGTATAGGTGAAGTGTGAGCATTGTAACAGTATCCCAAAGGATAGCTAAAATTAGACAACGACATTGAAAACATAGCCGTAGCTCTACAGAACTCGAGTTGTTTCATCAAGATCCTATTGTCTATATGTGTTATACCTATTTGTTTATGAGGAAATCTTTTTATTTGTGAAATTGCAACTCAATTGACACGAATTCATATAGCTACATAGAATAGAAAAATTTTTTTTTACACCAGCTGAGCGCTTGATAAACGTTCGCGCCAGCATGTTGTTCTGAATTGGGGTTGTCTCTCTTTCAATTGATATTTCACATAAAATACGTTATCAATAACAATCGACGACAACCAAACTCAAACTCGAACATTTATTTATTCAATTAGACTTCTGAATCATCTGCTATAACATACGTAAATGAACATGAATAATCTTTCGTTTTATCGTGTGAAACGCATGTTTTGTAGGGTTTTCAACCGCAAAATTTACGTATTGATTTGTGTTACATCTAAGAATATTATTATCCATTACGTTCCAGAGCCGGGCGTTCCGCAGAGCCCCAAGAGCGACATTTACGAGGACTCCCTGTGGAACACCCGGCGCTCGATCGTCAACATCCGCGACCGGGCTCGACTCTCGTGCGGAGGGTCCCTGGGCCCCGGCTCCGCGCTGTCCTCCCCCGGGCCCCCCGCCTGCTCCTGCTTCGTGCCGCAACGCGACCACCACTCCGCCCCCGCGGTCTCCTTCTGCGAGGACTGACGCTAACCTCGTGACGCATTCAAGTAAGCTCAGCTTCGGATCGTCGGACTATCGCGGCGTTATGGTCCACTGTGGACGTATATGTGGGCCGCAGTCGCTGTGCGCCGCGTCGAACAGTTCCCTAGATTTATATAGCTTTAACGAAGGTGACAGGGTCGGGACGGATGACGTCGATGAGAGAATTAGACTGCTGAACGCTATGAAGCGATTGTATTGTTTGGAATATGATTATAATAATGTGTAGATAGGTTAGGTCGGCTTTTATCTTTGGGATATAATGGTTTTGGTTTACCATGAAGGTTATTATTGTCAAATATGGAATTGGCCTATTCGCTGGATTGTTTTTTTCCTTAAGAAAATAAAATGTGTATTTTATGATTTTGCATTTATTATACAATGTTTTTAAAGCGTAATTGATTAAAACGCAAACACTGCTCTCGGATTACTTTTTGACGAATGATAAAAATTATCTAACATGATTTATACCACGAAGAGTGAAAGGAGATGAATAAAATCTTGAGCCTTGTTTCAATAGAATGAATATTGTGTCATAGCCTTTATAATATAGCGATTATCACAAATATACGAATAAGAAACAAGATATATGAAATATTCAAGTGAGGTTATGTAATTATATCATAGATTCACAGAAAAATCTAATTTAACAAGACCAAATAATATTAAAAAGTTGTACTCACATCGAGCACCAATTTAAACAGACCTATTTTCTCTACATGTAAGCTTATTTTTTTATCGTTCACGTAAATCGATTAACATTTTATTCCGTTCGCACAGCAACCTTTTTCGTTTTACTTTTTTAACTCGAAATACGTCTTCCATATTGCAACTCTAAGGCTTATATACGAGTATTATAAAACTTGCATAAAAACATATCTCTTATATAAGCTATATATAAACTTTTAAAAGTGGTTTATATAACCTTACAAAGAACAAATATGAGTTATATACAACACAAAACAATCTAACTGTGGATACGCTGAAAAATTATTCTCGAATGTTTATCTTTATATTTCTATACGTTATTTCGAAGCATATTTTCTATGTTATCTTGGTCTCATTTCACTGTTTTTCTGTGCCTAGCGTACCTTCATATAATATTATATAAAAGGTAGTCTGTAGGTGGTATCTATATGTACAAAGATTAAAATCCGACTTAAACAGTAATAACTATATAACAAGTAATAGTAATAATTTTTCGGGATATCTGTAAATCCTCTTTAATTGGTAGATTTTAGTGAGTGTTTTTTTTTTAATTATTTCTTCACTAAACGAAATTATTTATTTTAATATTTTTTAAATTTATTTTAAACGAAATATTTTATTTTATATTATTAATTATTACTGTGCCGTTTGTTTGTTTTGTGATTTTATTTATAGAACTGTTTAAAGGAAATTTTTTCTAACCGTTTTAAATTTATTAACTGCTGCACAATATTGTTGACACAATTGTAACAATCAAATGTATGTGATATAAAACCTTTGACAAAACTAAAATATCGGCCAGTTTCATTGTATCAAAGGATATTTAAATACATTTTACCAAAGGCATGGTGTTGGCGGGAACAAAGGCAGTAAGCTGTCAATTTTTTTTTTTTTTAATGGCCAAAATAGCTTTTTTGCTGATGACATTGTTCAAATTGAAATTTCTCGTATTACGTTATTACCAGTATATGTAATACGATAAACAGCCCGCGAGGCGTAAGCTGAGCTTTGTATACATGTGACAAAGTACAGCCAGAGATCGCTGACATCACGCGCCTCGCCTCAGGCCGTTAGACAGAAAAGTGTATATACTGTTATATGCCAATCTCCTCTAAGCCGTCATCTCATCCACGATATCTATGAACTCACAAATACAACACTCAGCTCATACCTCACGGACTGTAGTGTTATTGAATGTTGTGTGGTAGAGTGAACGAAAAAAAAACGATTATAACGCGGGATCAAATGTAGAGAGAGGAATGAATTAAACTTTATCGTAAATGTAAGCTTGATAGAAATATCTAGAATTTAATGGAATACGAGTAATGCTGTTGATTGTTTCGCTGTATTAATTCACAAAATGACGACAGTGGAAATCGTGTTAATTTAAAATAGGGTGGTGTAAAATGTAAATCAATTACTAGGATTAAATTGTAAGTCATCATTTAAATAATGTCTATGCACAATATTCTATAGATTTAAAAATAATGACCCATTTTGAGAGTTTGGCGGGAAAAATTGCGAAATATATTCCGTAGATATTTACTACGAAAACAATATGTTATCGTTTATTGCCGAATTGAAGGCTGTTGACCGTGTAACCTTAATTCGTATTCAGATCATATTGTGTCATGACCGTATATTTATATTATCATACCTCATTCGGAATTCTAGCGTTGTTACGAGATAGGGTTCTTTTCAGAATCCTATCATACCTAACTTTAGCTTATAATTCTGAACATAAAATATTACAAAACAATGCAAATATATATTATAATTATGTATCATCCAATATATCATTCTTTTAAATATTGGCAATTATTAAATACCAAATACTAGACTATTTATAAAATTCAATTATTCCTATAAAATCTTGTGAATGAAATAAGCTTATAAGATGGGTTGTCGGTAACAAATGAGTATAAATAACTAAGGCACAGATAACATAACATCACACTTACACCTAAGGCAATTAAAAAAAACAAAAAACGCAATTAAAAAAAATTACCGTCAAAATGTTATATTTCTCGTTTGAGGTTTTAACAATTTCCCCATTAAAATATTTTCTATTCATAGCGCTATTGTTTTTGTTAAGTTTATTATATAATAAATAAAACTGTAAAATGTATTTCTGCACTGAAATATTACCGCCTTATGACAAGACTCTTTTAAAGCAGTACGTATTTATTAATTTTTGAGAGAGGATAGATATGTTATTCTCAGATAGGTACCTACGTTCTTAATAACGGTAAAACTGTTAGTCTTTCAGCCTGTATAAGAAGTAATTCTTTGATAAATCAAAGTAAACTTAATTAAAAAGAGGGAACTTAGGGTTTGATAGCCATGCACTAAGTACTCCTTAACCTGTCTACTTGTGTAAGCCAAAAGCACAAATATATTAAATAAATTACGTTTGTTAAATAAGCCCCATAAAGCCAGACACGGCCTGGCCTATTTCCAAATTCTAGATTGCGTCTAAGACCTTTCACGTGGAATGATCTTATATGAAAATTATAACAAAATAAAAATGATTAACTTATGATTTTAACGTGACAGAAAAATAGAATTATATATAGTCTGACTTATGTGATTCTGGCGGAATTGAGCTATACATACAACAATATCGTTTCATTTCATGAATATAATGTAACATATGACATCTACCAACAAACACTTGACCACCGTGGCAACTTATGGGCTCTACCCTTTTACAATAAGACTTATTAGTTAGATATTTCTAAACGAGTTCGATCAGGTATGCGGAAAATAATTAATATTAAGCTTAACTGCACTACTGTTTCGAATCAATTATATTGAAACCGATGAAATGGGTGGAATGATCGAATGGTTCTAATGGAAGCCGTAATAGTAAATTCAATTCAATCCTTACTTAAAATTTATTCGTCGAATATCGTACAATAAAATCTATTCCAATCGTCCGCCTTGACATTTTTATACTGTTGTGTAAAAGGTAACTAAACATACAAAGACAAAAATCCCAATATAATATGTTTACCTCTGTTATATATATTTCAATGTGACATTTAAAATCTGAAGTAATCCCATCAATTTTAATCGAATTAATTATATCTATATTCATTTATTTATTATGTCTGATTCGTTTCCATGCACACATCCTTAATAATATTCTGGTGAATTGGTATTTGGTATCTATAGAGGTATAATGTTCTTTGAACAAGTCCCTTAAGACTGAGGTAAAATAATTAGAAAGGACTGATAAAGGAATAAAGATACGAGAATTTGAACAGAGCGAAACAATGTGAAGGTCCCACAAATCACAGGAGTAAATCAGGTAGCAATAAACGTAATCTTTGGAAGCTTTGTACTCCACTTAAACACAATTCTGGCACGTATAATGAAAACGAAAACTTATAACTGCTCTGCATTTCTGTATAATTAATTGTCATGAAACCATTATTATGTCATGATATATGATGACATGATAAGGATGTTATATCATTATATTGTTATCTGTTACCGTAAAATTTTAAGCACTGTTAGATTATCTATTCCGCGAGATTGTAACCTGACGAAAAATTCTGCTCCGTAACATATTATTGCCTAGTATTATGTTATCTATGGTATTATATTATCTATGGTATTATGTGATCTATGGTTTTAAATGATCTATGATACTGCTTACAATTTAACGCATTATTTTTCAGTAGATTATATCGAAACCGTAGTATTATGAAATGACCATTCGATATGATGGATAACGTTAGGTTCAATTTAAAAACTAGTCAGAAATGGGAGTTTACAAAAAGAAAGATGCTTCCTGAGTCTATGTTCCCTGTCGGGTATAATCTGGGAATCTTTAAAGATAGAGAGCACTGGTACCTTCTAGGGAAGCGCGTTCCATCGTAGACTACATCCCCGCTTACCAGCAGGCGAGATGGTAGTCAACCGCTTTTCTATCACACGTAAAAAAAGAAAACTCTCGGCCCATTACATAACTGTACCGTATGTTTGTCGCAGTGACAAAATAAGAGTTCAGTTGCAAGTTCTTATAATGCTTCACATATTTTCCGATACTTTAGAAACTCGCGAGTTACGTTATAGGTAATCTGACGGATTTTACAACCTTACTGCGACATAAACACGACAATATTGTCAATTCATTGAACATAAATTATTCAAATCGCGAACCTAATTATAGTATTCTTAATTAGATTTTAAGTAGGCATCTAAGCATTACGAGTTACCTAAATGTTCGATGTTTGTGATTACTATATTATAAACCCTAAGCATAGATTGTGAGGGTTGAGTTTAGCAAATCGTTAATGATATATACTAATATAAAGACCTAAGAATGGAATAATGCTCAAGTTAGTGTATAAGGCTATATATTAGCTACCTAATAAGTGTAAGACAATGGTAAATTAATATTATTTATGTAGCAAGTAGTAATTCACTGACTTCAACGATTCAGTCGTTTATAAGCGTGTTTATAAGCTGTTGCGACACTGTTTTCCTTGTGCATGCTATATCTCGAAAACTGCTGAACCGATTTTGCTCACCGCTCCCTGAGTTGGCAGAAATTATTTCAATGCGACTTACAAGTTTTTGTGTTATGCGTGTACACATAAACAGACACTTATTAAATTAGGCACACGTGTTATTAACATATCCAAAAACGTTGCATTTCCGACAATATTGTATACTTAGACATCGAATTGACAACCTTCTTTTTTAAAGTCGGTTACTAAATTTAACACCCTTTTGATTTTTATACACATACTAATAATAAAATTACGTATGTGTTGTATGGTACTCAATATTTAACTAATAGCCTAGGCAACAACTTTAAGTACTAAATACTGAGGGTAGATAGGTTAATTATAACTATATTGATTTATGCTTACTGCATTCCAACGCTGAATTTGTCTGTCCGTCCGTACGGACCCAAACTAGCCATTTATAAATGTTTAGATATAATGAAATTTACACGTATATAGTAGCTATCGTTTTATATATTTAACTAAAATGTCAAATTATTCAATGTCTAATGGTATCTGTGTAAGTGGATGTTGTTACTACAATTTGTTATTACGTATACATATTGAATAAATGAAATGAATATATGTTTCTTTCATTTACACACCCGTAGTTTATAATATAGAAAACTCCGTTTACCCAAATCCTTACCAATATTATAAGCGCAAATTGTGATCGTTTGTCCCTGTTTCATGTCACAAAGAAGTGGTTTATGCAATGATGTTGGTGTCTGAATGTAGTTAGGAAGCTTGGGAATGATATAGGCTACTTTAAATACGGGTAAACATTTAATTCCGATGGCAAAACCCATTTTCAAGCGACGCATTTCAATATCCCAGAAATCACAATTCAACTCAATTATTCTTATTCAAACTCAAAGATGTAATCGTTCAATTAGACTTCTTTTAGCACTTTTGAATCGTCATAACAGTTTTGTCATTTAACGTCGGATCGAAAAGCGGATTCTATATAGAGCCGACAAGAAACTCTATAGTTGCTGTATACATCCGGTAGATGGTGCTATAATAAAAATGTTATGTTACAATATTTTCTCTCGCAACGCGATCGAAGTGGCCGGTGGAAAGTTTGTAGTGGGATAAAATCAAAATCGGCGTATCAGTTATAGATAACCCGAAAGAAACGGGATTTTTTATAAGTAATTATTGGTATGTTTTCATTCATTATTCTGACATTAGTCAGAACTTTTTACTTTTTGTATGTTAGATATATGAAAATAGGTATTAAGTCCTATTATTAATTAATAAAATGATAATACCCTTATAAATTAATGATAACTTTTTTGGTAGGGTTGCCAGCTATACTGTTAAAACTGTCACTACATCATACTTTTATCGTAGCAGAAATGTATGCAAACATTATTATTTTAGTCAGTTGGCACTTAGTGTACAGCAGCCTTAAAGAAATAGAAACAAAAAATGTGAGGCGGACTGGCGACACTTAAGGTTCTGAACAAATAAGCTACAAACTACAAAAAACATAGATCAATGATCACCCCCAAAAATATTGCAAATGAAAAACATATTCTTTTCAATTTCTTTAATTGTCAACTAATCGTATTTTTCTATAAATGTTACTATCCTTATTCTATCTACAATAGTCCTATTTACAATACAAACTCTAATCTTGAGAACATAATCAGAAAATATCAAGTTAATATAATCCTTTTACATTCCTTTACAATTAAACAAAATATGTATAACAAAATTGACATAATTTTTTGGTCTTTTGTTCACACTACTGTTTAAGTAAATAAATTTTCAAACATCTGATCAACAATATAACAAGGTATAAATTAGAAACTGTAATGATTATAACATAAGTAGATATATATAACTAATATTGATTTCATACAAAAAAAGCCCTTCATTAAAGAAATTAAAAGGTAAGAAGATAGAGGGTCTAAATATTTTTCAGTTAAGTTCCCTTAATTCTCCTTCAGTTTATATTACTTCTTCAGCCCTCGCATTCGTAGCTCTAATTCCAAGTAAGCCCTCATGGATGGATCATCCACCATTTTCAATATTTTCTCAGCTATTTCTGGACCAGCATTCTCCATTTTTTGTGTTAATGCTTCAGCCCATACAATAAACACACAATTGGCACAACCAGACTGGCAGCATGCAGTGGGAGGTTCATTTAGTGAAGCCTGTAATTATGGTTAAGATGTTTCTAGAAAATTATCTCGTGAACTGAAAGTAAGTTTAATGTTAACAAAACTTTTGTTACTATGATGGATTTAAAAGGACTTTATGTGTTGTATGTTTTTTTATTTATATATTGTATCTTAATAGCAAGAATTTGAAATATTTGCCATATTTAGATTAGACTACTGTTTGTTGCTTATTTAGAATAATTTCTAGTCTTTATTTATTTTACAATATAAATAGTATAAAACATAAATAAGGCTGCTTTTGTTAATTCTTTATGAACAGAATTACATACGTAACTTATGTAATTTTATACAAACATACATTATGTACCCAAAGACTATAAGATATGGCTGTTATATTACAATCAATAAAAACATTGAATTATTAAAATTGATTGTCATATAACAGGCAAAATTGTAATTATTGTTATTTCATGGTTTGAAATATGGTTTCTAAATTCTTATATTAACCTGCAGCAGGTTAATTGACTCTCTTTATGCAATACTTTCGATAATTTCAAAGTTAGTAAGCACTATTAAGCAGTACAAACATTGAGATAGCTTATTAGATTTCTACTGAATTAAATACTTACATTTGTTTTGATTCTCTCAATTTCTTTTTCCTTTTCATCATCGGAATCGGCTGTGTTTGTGTATGGTCGAAAACTATTTAAAGAACTTTGCGCCACTGGATTTATTATGTTGTAACTATCAGTTACTCTTTTTAAATTTAATAATCTATATTTCTGAAATAAATAAAACGTTTTTTCTCAGAAAGAACATTTCAATTTCATAAATACTTAAAGAATAGAAACTTACAAGCATATCTGTAGGTAAAATTTTAGAATGTATAATATTATATCACATTTACGTACTCATATTCAATTAGATGTTGCTGCTTATTCGATGTCTAACAAGTAACATTATATTTTATTTGATTAGAAATATTTACTACGTATATTATAATAATAAATATAACATTGTGTTTTGAAATTTGATTTTTGAATTTTAGTTTTTTGACGTTTTGACCGCTTTGACCTTTTGACACTGTGTCACAGACCACGGGAAATCACAGATTTCAATAGGTTAGGAATTTTAAAAGGATATGTTATTGTAAAATAGAAATAGCTGATTCTAAATGAAACATTACATGCAAAGTAAAAAAAAAATGATAAAATGTAAAACGATATAACGTTTATAATTGATATTTTATTATTCCCAATATCCATAGACAAATAAAGCTCCTCCGACAACCATAGACGACAGAGACGCTTACTCTATGAATAAAGAACGAAGTTACCTACCGGAAGCATTGTGTACGTCAGTCATTTTTGATCTATAGATTTTTTACAAATTAGAATTTTCTTTCCTTATTTCTTACATACATTTTCTAAATAAATAACATAGGTGCTACAATTTGATTGTGAACATTATTTTATATTGATCTTACATTAATTATAAGGTAAGCAAACTAACTTCTATGGACTTGATTTTCTTACCCTAACGCTGGAATGACGAAGCCGATAATGTCCTCTGTTATTGTATATCGTATCACGGCAATAGATATAAATAACTATGTCGCATGGGTGCTTTGTAACTATCTTATTTTCCAGCTATTAATTTCATAGGGTGGAGGGCGGTTCCAGAAAGTGCGGTAACCAAATTCGATTATAGTTCTTCGATCTTTATCACGAAATATGATTCATTATAAACTTACCATTCCTGGAGTTGCATTCAGTATGGACTCATTAGAATACAATAAAATATTTGATACTTCATTAAAAATAGTATGTCGGATTATTTGTAACTGAAGTCTATTTCCTTTACGGATTCAATATAAAATCAACTAATTTTCGTTTTTCTCCCTATAATATTATTTGTATACCCTAATCGTATATAACCAAGTTGATGTTTAATATCATATTGATATAGGGAACATATTTTAATTGGCTGTCTATACACATAATTCCTATAACTTAAGTCTTATAACATATCTTCTGATTTAAATACAATGCTGTATAATGAAGTGGCTAGATGGTTGATTAGGTAAATAGATGGTTGATTGGGTTAACATACCTTTTACCATATTATATTTCTAAAGAAATGATACACTGTATGTAGGTATTTATTTTACCAAAAAAACAATTTTTTTTTACTTGTAATGAAAAGTCAACACAGGACAAAAAGAAACAGATTTGTTGCATTATCAGCTAGTAATGCAGTTATTGATGTGAAGAAAGAGAACCTGAAGTTAGAGAAAACAAGATACTCATTAGTAAATGTGTGTGTTAGAGAGCAGTGACAAATAATTACCTATTGCAGCAGTTAAGAATGATGTTGAATTATTGTCTCATTTTGTATTGAGTGTGTGGATTAATTATTATCAATGGTTTTTCCTGTTTACATTGTCTTTATATAGTTTGTTAGTTTCAGTCAAATAATATAATGAATAGATTGATTTTTGAATTGGCCCTGTGACCTTTTTAAAATTGCTTAGTAAATACAAAAAAAAAATGCATTATGACCATTAAAAAGCACATCTAAACAAAGTGGTTTATTGAATGTTTGAATTTGAATTTGAATTGATTGGGTAGTTCCTTAATGGTAAATCCTACTGCTTTAGTAGGTTTATTCTTTACTACCAAATACTATTAATATTCAACACTATTTCTCATATCTACTCTCCGTATATTGTAAATTGTTTAGTATCAAAATATATATTTTAACAAACAAACATATTCTAGCCCAAAACATGTCCGGTGAACCAGACGTAGCTCGCACTCCCGAAGAGGAAACCGAAACTGAGGAGGAGGAGATCAAATCCTCTTACAAACCTCCGCCAGAGAAGACGATTGAGGAGATCTTGGCCGCTGACCAGGAGGATGAGTCGTTGAGGAAGTACAAGGAGGCATTGCTGGGACAGGTGCAGGCTGGCCCTGTTATTGTTGGTATGTGTCGGTAAATTTAAATCCTCCTTACTAGTACTAGTACTACTCCTCCCCAGCTCCACCCACCCTTTTCTAGTTTTGAACTTTTTCCTATGCAAGAGAAGATAAATCTGGCACACGAAAAATCTTTAATATCTGTTGAGCCGTTTTTGAGTTATTGATAGAGTAACTAAAGCTACTAATTCTTAAAGTTATTTATGGTTGTGCAATTGCAAAGTGCAATTTTTTATGAAAACAACCTATTTAAGAAATTTTGAATAATTTTTTTTTCTATTCTTTCAAAATGTCTCATTTATAAAACATTTCAATGCTATAAAACTAAAAGTTAAATACAACCTTTTTTATTAAAGATGTAGGGGTCAGTTTTATTTTGTCAGTATATATGACTAGCCTTTGCTTGCGGCGTTAAATTCAGTTTAGGCATACAAAGGGAGTAGGGACAGATAGAAAGCAACTGTTTTATACTATGTCGTGATGAATTCTAGTTTATTGAAATAAATTATAGGCAATATGTATGTATTGCCTGGTTTCAGTGTTAACAACAACAGTCTAGGCTAACAAATATTAAAACCAAAATGTTTCATTTAAAATTGTTCAATTTGAATTCATTTGCCTATAAATCTACAGCTGTTTTGTTATTACAAATGGGCTCTTAAAATTTATTCACGTTTCTTGTTCTATCTATGGCTATGGCTGATATTTCACAAAATTATGCCAAATAACTACTTGATATAAAAAAAAATCATTTAAAACTATAACATTTAATACAGTTTGAAGTGGTTTCATACATCATGTGACATGAGATTTTAGTGTTTGTAAGATAGTGATTTATTTGAGTTTACTTGGAGATTCTAAGGTTAGGTTTGTCACTCCATAACTCTATGGATTTACCAATTATTGGCTTGATACTGTTTATGTTTGATAGGAAATTCTCGTCATTTGATCTCATTTTAGGAATCTGGAATGGTACCTCCTTCTCAATAACCCTTTTGTGGACCTTTTTTGGGACCTTTTTTGGTCCTTTATTGTGGGCGAGCATTATTTTGTTCTCTTGTAAAAGACCTCTTTTATTTGTCAATCAAACTAGAGTCATACTATACTGGCACCTCGCTACAGTAGCTTGCGATACATGTCCGTTAGTAATTGAACAAAATTTATCAACAGCACGATATTCCATTTACACATTCTCGAATATCCTATCTTATCTGCGGCGCTATCGCGTAGTCCTTCACCGTTTGTTGTTAAATAATATTTTGGTAGATCTATTATCTATCAATTCCTTTTTATCTTTGTAACTTTCAAACGAGACAACCCGAAAGTGTTCTCGTTTTTAACCGACTTAAAAAAGGAGGAGGTCCTCAATTTGACTGTATTTTTTGTGTTTTTTACTTCATAACTTTAAGTATCCTAACGCTCAAATGGCGACCATAAAATAAAATGAACTCGGAAAGTCATAAAATGGTGTCGGATGGAGATGAAAATATACGTGATTTATGCCGGGATCCGTCTGTAAGTCTAGACTGCTATTACAGCTTAGTGCATTGACTAGTTTTAGGATAATCACACGAGTCACGTGGTGAGATGTATATATTTTTGGTTCACTAATGCGATGTTATTCGGATGGTCCTTAGCACGTAATATGACCTCATCGGAGGCATGATTAATTTCATAGTATTTGATGATATCGTTGTGTTATGTAGTTACTAGTTGACTTTTGTGTCTTTGTCCGTGTGTGTCGTAGTAAGAATTTTCTGTCTTGTCCGATAAATTTAAAAATGAAATGTGAGCTTATAGAGAATCTGATCAAAACCAGTACTAACGAACTAAAACCGGATATGACAGTTTTGTTACTGTTAAGTTTTCCCATATATTTCCATACTAGTTTTCTGCCCTGATGAATTAACAGTTTCCTACTGGTCAAACACTTGACCGCCTCCTTGGTACAGTGGTTAACGCGTGACCATAGAACCGAGGGGTCCTGGGTTCAATTCCCGGTGGGGACGCAAAAAAAAAATGTCTCGATCTGGCAGGACACAGAAGGCTGATCACCTACTTGTCTGTAGGTAAAGAAAATCGATCAGTGAAACAGATGTACATCATCTGCCCCATACCCAACTAGGGGACACGGGACTTCACTTATTTACTAGTCAAACACCACGCTCTACGATTAAGCGAAAGAAAGCGGGTTTTTTTTTAATTATCTGTTCTTTTTATTTATATTGATTTTGCATTAAATTCGACTAACCGTATAATACTCGCCGTCCGCCCCGGCCTCGCCCGTGGTACGATTTATTTCTCTCGAGATAATCCCTACTTATGCCTTAACAAAAATAAAAAAAAAAATGGCTGACTTGGTTGAGCCATTCTCGAGTTTTACGTTTATTATATGCGCTATTTACATGTGACGATTAATTTTTATCATTATTATTTTTCATATGTTATACTAACGGTGGCCGATATTTGCAGACGCGAACGACCCGAGGAAGGTGATCGTCAAGAAGCTAGCGCTCTGCGTCACCGACCGGGACGATCTGGAGCTCGACCTGTCTGGGGACCTCACCGATCTCAAGAAGCAGGTGCGTTCTTTTTTATTTTTTTTTTTGTGTTTTTTTTTTTTTGTAAATTAAGACTTGAACCTGTTGTAGACAAGCTGATATTATATACTGCATTGTTTACAATCTCGGTAAATTGAAAAAAATATATATTGTATTATGTTGGTCAATATGGTACCGAAATATCTAATAATGTACACCGGATAAATATATATCACAACATAGTATGAAACAAAGTTGCTTTCTCTGTCCCTGTGTCCCTGTGTATGCTTAAATCTTTATAACTACCCAACGGATTTTGGTGAGGTTTTTCATTAACAAATATTGATATGATTTAAAAGAGACGTTTGTATTACACCACTCCGACTGAACGCGTGCGATCATCATCATCATCATCATCAGCCCATATATGTTCCCACTGCTGGGACACAGGCCTCCTATGAGGGTTCAGGCCATAATCTACCACGCTGGCCAAGTGCGGGTTGGCAGATGTCACATGTCGTCAAACTTTTTGATTCTCGGACATGCCGGTTTCCTCACGATGTTTTCCTTCACCGTGAGCAGTGGTGATGTTATTCTACATGCGCAGATAAATTGAAAAATCAATTTATTTCCTGCACGCTCGCCCGGTCTCGAACCCCGACTTATGATTTTGAAGTCCGAGGTTCTCACCACGGAGCCACCACTGCTTCTGCAATCGGTTCAGAAGTTTTTGCGTGAAAGAGTAACAAACATACACACATCCTTACAAACTTTCGCGTTTATAATATTAGTAGGATTCTTATGAGCACATTTAAATGTGATATAATTGTATATTAAATTAATGATATTGTTGTATTTCCGCACCATATGATTTATCCTCATCTAGCATAAACCATAGAACGGGTTCGCGCTTCCTGTTAGCTCGCGTTCCGTTGAAATGTATTTTATTTGTTTCACGGAAACGTAACGATATTATCCGTTTTCAATTGAATGATTCGATTCCTCTCACATATTATGCACTAGCTTGCCGCCCGCGGCTTTGCGTGACTTGTGATCGGAAAAGATGGATAGTGCCCCGGGGGTTGTTGTGGAGATAGGCGCATTCAAACATAGAAACAAACAATTCTTTGCGTAATGAATTAGTATAGATTCAAGAGATACTTTTATTACCCATTCCGCGAGTATGAACAACTAGCTGCGCTCCGCGGTTTCACCCGCGTAAGTCCGTATCACGTAGGAATATCGGGATAAAAAATTGCCTTATGTTATTCCAGTTGTCCAGCTCTCCACGTACCAAATTTCATTGCAATCGGTTCAGTAGTTTTTGCATAAAAGAGTAACAAACACACACACATCCTTACAAACTTTCGCATTATAATATTAGTAGGAGTAGGATAGGATAGGAAGTAGTAGTATTCATATATAGCGTAATTGTGTGTGTTAGTCCGTTATAAAAACAACTATACCTTATACGGTAAGGGGCTGTGATTAATCTTTTACTTCTTTTAATTCTGAAATTTTTGGCGCCAAACAGAAATAAGATAGTCTAACGACTATTTAAACTTCAAGCGTTTGACAGTTCGCGCGAAAGTATGAGGTTACAAACACAAAAAAATAAAGATACGGTCGAATTGATAACCTCCTACTTTTTATAAAGTCGGTTGAAAGTGCATCCGTCGATACGTGATATATATTTTTATAGGACACGTTCTAGCGATAAATTGAAAAAATAATTGAAATAGTTACCGACACGACGGTCTGTGTCGATTGTAAGGAAACGTGTGTTCCTTATAGGGATGTGCGATCTCACTTATATTATAGACGCGAAAGTATTTGAGGATGGACGTATGTAAGTATGTTCGTTTGTTGGTAACCATTAACGTGAAAACCACTGAACGAAATTGATGATATTTGGCAGCGATGTAGCTCATTCACCTGATTTAAATATGAGTTATAGAAATACATCATCATCGTCATTGATGAATGAATTCTGGGCTGTTACTTACGGTTTTAAACAAGGTTAAAAAATATACTTACAAAAAAATGTATGTAAGCGATATTATCATTTTATCGAAATAAATGTTAAAATTCATTTTACGAGTTGTTTTACGCGATTAAATTCAGAAAATAAAATGTACGAAACTAAATCGCCGTTACATAATTATTAATTACCACATATAATATATGGATTACAAAATTAACACACAAACAAATCTGTAATAATTAAATAACAAGACATATATATTACAACGTTTCATCATTTACACATACGACAAATTTAACGCAACCGAACAGACAGCCCGTCAAACGGTTAATGACAGAGTGGACAGGTGCACTCTGCACCTCGTGTCGCGTGCTGGCCCAGTGCCAGGGCATCCAGGTCGATCTAGATATATCTAGGTATCCTCACACACTACTGGGCGTGTCGGATTGTGATGAGTGTGAGCTT
>NC_052116.1:1271979-1274283 GCF_012273895.1 Zerene cesonia | reverse complement strand
GTCAATATTTAGAACTAAAAATCAAAAATCGTTTAAATGTCTTATTTACTTTGCCTTTTTATTGGTCTGAATCCGAGTTATGTATAACTGTATAGGAAAGCACGGTAATTTTCATTATTTTAAATGCATAATTTTTCTATATATCTACTTGAGACTTGTATCGCAAAGTTCAACAGAAGAAACGGAATAGAATAATAAGCGTATTTTTGAAAATTTACAATTTCAGGTTAAGAAAGAAATGCTAAGTAAAATCTAAACACAACGCTCATGAAAAATATTTAAAAGTCACTATGAAATCGAACATATGTCCTTTTCTCTAGCATTATAATATTTTTCATTTAGGAAGCCTTTGATGATAACGAAACTAATAATTTAACAACACTTCCATTTACAATTTCAATACCACTTGATACTATATCGCTTTTTAAAACATTGCATGTTAAAACCTCTCCCGAGAACATTGCAAATTTATGAGCTGGCAGCACTCATCCCATTAACATGGAGCGTTTGACGGATCGCCGGCGGCAAATAAGATTCATGGTGCTGTTAACACGGATAATTGTCTAATTGCCAAGCCAACAGACTCTGTTTGATCTTCCCTATCTATCAGTTCGAGTGATATATGACTCGGTTAATCGTTTTTCTCCAGCGGAAACCGATGCTTTAATCCTATGCGAATAGTAGTTGTACTAATTATTCATTATTTATATTTGTTGTATAAATCAATCGACTTCAAAAGAGAAGGAGGTCATCATTCGATTGTTTTTATAAAAGCTAATTAATACCAAGTCACAAAAACTAAGCAATACCTTAAAGAACCTTTCCCCCCAAATAAACCCCCCCCATTGTATTGTTAAACTTAGTTTACCTATATAACTAGTACACCTGTAATTCGAATCGGGTTACTGTAACAGATGATTATATGTACACATAACTATAATTGATTAATTCATTCATTCGTTCGTTCGTTCGGTCTTCGCTATTTACTTATTCATTTATTCATGAATTATTCGTAACGCTTCCAGGTGTTCGTGATAAAGGAGGGCGTGCAGTACCGGATAAGGATCGACTTCATCGTTCAGCGTGAGATCGTGCACGGCCTGAAGTATGTGCAAAAAACCTACCGTATGGGGGTGCCTGGTGAGTGACTAAACCGATTTAGATGGGATTCGATAGAATTGGTAGTTTGAATCCGCGAAAGGATGAAGGAGTTTTTATCCCATAATGTCTATAGGATCGGGAACTATGCTTGGAGAGCCCTGGGCTGGCTATTTCCTTTGCATGTGTGGAACCACTGAACTGTTTTCGTAAATTCTTTCACTGTTAGAAAGCCTCAACTTCACTGACTGACATAGTCTATATATGTACCACGGGTGAATCCGGGCCGAACAGCTAGTCTTTTTAATAAACCCAAGCTAACCTATCGCATCATATCAAATGCCGATTTTACAATAAGACAATTTCACATCTCTAGCTTATACAAATAATGCATTTATTTTTTAGCAGTATGTCAGAATGTAGCTTAGAAATTTTCGAAACATTATTACAATTACAAATACAATTTTAGATTGCCATAATTATATAAATTATAACAATAAGACAAACCTATCTATATCTATCACATGTATTTTCAATCTATAAACCAATTTATTCACTATTATTTATCATTAATTAATGTATCATATTAATAATTGCATTGTAACACACTTATTTATTGAAATTATAAATTTTCACGCATTCACGGACAGCGCCCGGTACGTAAGCCAAAATTAATATTCTATATAACCACGACTGCATGTCTATTTATATTCGTGTATTGTGAGACTGATATGGGTGTCTTTGGAGTATGATTCGTGAGTGTTAAGTGGCGTTCGCATTGCCATCAAGGTGCACTGATTGTTAATGTGAATGCTTTACGCATATTACTTATATGGGTATGTTGTGTTTGTTAAATCATCATCATCATCATAAGCCCATATATGTTCCCACTGCTGGGACACAGGCTTTCCATGAAGGTTTTGACCATAATCCACCAAGCCACATGTGGTCGTACTTTTTGATTCTCGGACAATATAATTGTCGGATAATGTTTGTTAAATATATTATATGTTAGGCACGATTATTCAATCTTCTAATACACGACAATATAAAAAAGTCCCCCATGATGATCAAGATGGATAAACGATTTCAAAATGGTTATTTTATACGATATTGTACGAATAAATTATTAATACTAATAGATAATTATACACATAAGCCTCAACCCGTCTTCGTTTAAATCGAATTCGCTAACCAAATATCAAA
>NC_052116.1:1222050-1270979 GCF_012273895.1 Zerene cesonia | reverse complement strand
AATTGTATTCAATTAAACTTTACAATAGCAACAAGGCAATAATATTGCGTTAAGAAATCTTTGATATAAATATTCTTGATTATATGGAAAAGGGTCATTATTTGCTGCAGATTTATTGAATGCATTCGATGGCTATGCATGTTTTATTTGCATATAGCAGTAATAAAACAATAATGTAATAATACGTTTATCTGACGAGGGTCTTATTGGCACAGTGTTATTGCTACTCTGTGAATAATTAGCGATGGCATATTCATTATTAACATTAAGAATAAATTTGACGGATAATTAAATATGATGCTTATTTCAAAATGATTATTTAATATTATTTTTAATACACCTGTAAAAATAATGTAAAAAAAAAATTTTTTTGAAAGTATTTCTATACCTGGATATAGTCCATAACCTAAAAATAATGTATTTTACGAAATAAGTCACAAAACGCGCAGTAACCGCTACGTGTGTCACTGCCCTTAATCTAAATCGATCTCGCACCCCGCTTGGAAGTAAAACGCACACAATCTGTTTCGTGTAGTCTCCAGGTTCGACGGCTGAATGAGATAAGAGCTAGATCTAGCTCCGCTTTGTTGTACAGTTAGGCGTTTATACACGAGCGTTTCGAACGCATATAGATTTGATACCAAATAATATTCTCTACTTCATCGTAGAGTCGTCACGTCGTTGGAGTGAGAAACGCCGCGTTCGGAACGCTCGTGCCACCCGTCGCCTAAAAATTGACTAAATAGTGCATTTTAATTCGTTTACATAAGTATTGGATTCTTCTAATAAATTCAAGAAATTATTCGTGTATTTTTAAATTTAATATAAATAATAGATAAGGCAATATTTTTATATATATTAACGTAATATCACAAGAATTTTTTTTTCGTTCAATTTTCTTCGCATGACTTTTTTTTCGTCATACCTATCTGTAAAATATGTTAGTATATAATAGCCGTAGGTCTAGTATTAGTACTATTTAATAGGTACATACGTTTCCGAGATAGATTTTTAGTGTCGATTTTTATTAAAAAAAAAAAATAGATTTTTTTACTTACACCATACTAGAAATTCCTGTTTTTGTCGGTAGATAATGTTTAATAGAAATTACAACAGACTTACATTAATTATTTTATTCATACGATTCGGTGTTAAGTAAAAAGTTTTCTTAAAATCGCTCAGAAAATGACGACACAAATGCTGACATCGGCATTCCTAGAAGCATTTTAGCCAAACCATACCTCTGGTCTTACAAACAAACAATAATTAATGAATATATAAATAAATAAATAAAACTATATTTTTGTGTGTGCTCATTTTACGCGTTTTCTACAGTTTTTTACTCTGTGACACAATGAGAGAGTCGTAACAATATCTATCCCACTTCGCCTTAATGGTAATTCTATAAGAGAGAGCGAGACAAATATATATTTGTACATGCGTCGTTTGTACACGATGGTGCACGAAAATAGTCTATTTTTAATACATAGCTTCTAAACAATGCAGTGCCAGAGACGAAATGGCAATAATCTAAATGAAGTATTAATTTTGTATGTGTGTATCGTTGGATAGTGCGAAAGGGCTGGGCAGTGCTTTGATGCGCGGTTTTATTACCACAGTGGGTTGGTATTTGGCCGTTTTTGGTGGGAATTGTATGAAAGCTTGAGCTACTAGAAAGCGATATAAGTGGCAAATGTTATAGGTATATGAAATAATGGGAAATATATGGAATAATGTTTCAATCGAATAATAAGTGCGATAGATTTGAATATAAAATTTGTCACTTATATTATATGGGGCGTAGATATATCAAGAGAGCGATAGTATGATGGTATAACTGCTTGAAGCGTGGAGGTAAGGTGTGCTATAATCGAATGTACAAAGGTTTTATATATATTATATATTACCATCTCGTTTGTACGTACGTTTGGCTATATATTAAGGCTTCCTTTTATAAATTTGAAACGATTTTGATTGAAAATATTCAGATTTACGTGTCGTAGGACGAGTATTATACAATTATAAATCCGTTTGAATTACTGATTTTAAAATGTTTTAATGTCTGATGATATAATGATTATATTTTCGTGCTATTTTTAATGAATTTTGTTATTACAATTATTTCAATAGTGTAAAGTTGTATGCGATGTAATAGTTTGGCCAAATAAAGCTTATTTATTCAGCTTGTTGTTTTTTTGCATGTCCATTATGATCTCCGAAACGGTTTTTAAACTTAATCAATTGTTATCACAAGCTATGTTAGCATTACATTAGAAAATAATTATTCGTTGTATTCGGATTATTCAATTTATTGAAAATTTACATACGTCTAATAATCACTAACTTCACTACGGTTATTAAACAATAATGAAATTAGCTATATTATTGTTTATGGAAAGAATCGTCAATAAAAGAGGTTTTTTATGGTTATAATGTATTCATAATCTCATTTAAATTGATATCGTTTTTAATTATCTGCACGGGGTGGCTTGTCTTCTTAAGTGCGATGGAGACGTACTGTTCAGTTTTGTGTGAAGGGCAGAAGACAACGAAACGCGTTGGTACGTAGCTGGCTTGGAGGAGCTTTAGCGGCGATGCGAGGGCCATGCAACCGCGCTCTGCAATAAATAAGTTTCAATGAGAATTATGGAGTCCCAATTCTTGCTAATCTTAGGGCTGGATAATATATGTGGTCAGTAGTTGTTGTTTTTTGATAGACTAGAATTGCTTTAAAATAATAAATCTAGTTTAATTCAGGGAGCCTGTTATAGTAATAAAGAAATGGAGATGAAAGTCCATGAAAAGTAGTCGATTCAGAACCACAGGACAGTTCTTTGACATTATTATATCGACATGATACCAAGTGTCTAACATTTTTGTAATGAAAGTTTACTTATTCATTAAATTAAGACAGAAAAAGCTTTATCATCTTTATTCCAGGCCATTTATCAGAAAAAATATTAATACACGACCTCAGCGCTTCTAGAAGAAGTGTAATTAAATAATCTCTCACACCTACACAACTAAACGGATGTGGATGAAATTTGCTGTACAGATATTTTGAGTCCCTAAAATAGACAGGTTACTGGTTAGTTGATAGATATTTTAATACCGGGAATTGCTGTCTATTTTTCCTTTGATACGCGTTTTTATTAAAACTCAATCCTTACAAAATGATACCATTATACTTTAAATAAAAATATATATATATCTTATACCTTTAAACGAGCAATTCTTGTATATATATATATATATATATATATATAATTGGGATCTCGGAATCGGCTCCAACGATTTTCATGAAATTTAGTATATAGGGGTTTTCGGGGGCGATAAATCGATCTAGCTAGGATTTTTTTTTAGAAAATGTCATATTCGTGTTTTATTCGTGTTTTTTTTTCCTGACATCTATTGGTGAATAATAATACTATTCGCTTCGTAGATAGCTGGACAACTGAAATAACACAGGCACTTTTTATACCGATATTCCTACGGGATACGGACTTACGCGGTTTCAACCGCGGGTCACAGCTAGTATATAACAAAATAAGTAACTCACCCGGCAGTTTCCTTTTAAGATTAACGTTTTCTATAATATAAATCCCAGTTTTTCCTAGTGCGTTGGCAACAGTTCGTTTAGTCATTTCACGTGTTTCTTCAGACTCTAATGTTGGGGCGTCAGTAGCTACTCCCACCACGTGTGTGAGGTTACTGGCTATATACTCTGCTAGCTCGTAACTTAGACCTGAATTAAATTAGTAGATATAATTTTATCTGTATTTAATCATTCGACTGGAACTACAGAGGACAATTTATTCTCTACAAAGTCATATATCAGAAAACATCTTCGCAAATAATAAGGCGTGTATTCTTTCATACAAAAGATTATTTAAACTATATTTCTTCATTGAACTTTAATCAAGATATACAGTAAGTTTTATTTAAAAACAAAAGCTACGTTAATATAGATTACATTGAGAAAAATGTCGTGTATTAAAATGCAATTTTAATTATTTACTATAAACTACAAAGAAGACATACATGCTTGCTTACCAGGTATCCTACATATGCAGCCCTTAACAAAATTGTCGGTTAGCAACCAACCAAACTTGAAGAGAATTAACGTAGCCTGGCGTGGATCATGCTTCAACGCGGGCCACTGCAAAGCGACATCTAGCGAGAGAACCAGCCCTGGATCCACTTTCACCAAATAGCTTATATCTATTACTTCCACTGGAATGATAATTATAAAATGGTTAACATTTTATTAAAGCAAGAATTTAAATCTATACAGAAAATTATTTATCTGTTTGCTGTACAACCAACCATGAGTCCAGGCTACCTACATGCGAGTGAGTGACATTTCGAAATGCTCAACAATGAGTCTCGTTCTATGCCAAATTTCTCTTCTCTTCTCTTTCTCAAGAAATCTGTCGATTTTTTTGTGAAAAAGTAACACATTCGTCCATATAAATATCCACACATACTTGTGCGGTAACATTGATGAAAATAAAAATAATGCAATTCAATATAGTACTTACGTCTTGTTAGCAAGTATTCCGTGGGAATAACTGACGGTAGCATAGAACTGGTAGCTGCTACATGTCCCATGTGTAATCCAGTGCCTAATCCAGGAATTCCACAGTTGACACATATTCTCCTAAAAACCGAAAAATAGTATCACCTATTTACTTCAGAAAGTGTCTAAAACCAAATCTATCAACATTCTTTAATTAATATGCTATCATTCTGTTTTTTTTCAATCCCAACATTTAAGAGAATATATAGGGTGTCCCCACGGTGGTGTTATCCTCATCGGAACTAGTTTTAATACGCTGATTATGGAAAAAATACTTAATTAAGCATCAAAGCAATATACAAAATTTCTTACTTGACTGTTAATTAAAATATGTTTAGTTTCACTCAGTCATCTGAGATTTTAAAAGTAATTTTTACTTGTGACAATACAATATTTCACTTACCAGCCCTTCTCTATTGCTCCATAAAATGTTGCCATATCCTTCCATTGAGTGGGATGTGTTAAGTCAAATATTTCAATTCCATAATCACTATCTATGAATCTTTTAAAATTGTGTTCTGCTAATCCAATTGATACCAATGATATTAAAAGGACAAGCATCTTCTCTGAGTAAAGAGTACCGACTGTTGTGCCAGATTTTGTTTCCATTGTATATGGAATAAGAGCAACGTATTGTTTAGTATTTGATGATGTAGTTGTTGTCATAAGAATTGGATCTTATGTAATTGTTTGTTTCATAACATTGATGTAGTGACAATCAAACATTAGGTACAGTTTGGTGGTCTAGTCTTAACATTAGTGGAATCTGGCAAGGTCAATGGGTAGGGTAAGACTTTTATTAGTTTAGAACTTCGTTTTAGTTGAACACTTAACAATAGAGTCTTCTGTCTGTCTGTCAAAATATCTGAAGGTATGCGAATTAATTTTACGTGAGTTTTTATTATTATTTATTATTGTTGTATGTCCTCTTGTATTCTTTCTTTTCATATTGTGCAAATACCTAAACTTGTAACCTTTTAATATTTCTAAGGATTAATAAAACAAACTATTATGACTGATATTGTTTATTTAAATTAATGAAATCAAGTATATACAGTTTTAGAAAATTACATGCATATTAAAGAATAATTTACTCTCACATTAAGTTTTTTAATTCGATGGGCCTACAAGTAAAAAAAAAATCTTAAGCCAATTTTGCCTTACAAAATTACCAAGATTCAAGAGTAGATAGTCTAGTGAGTATATATTGCACTAGTCGTAAGGTACATACAACTTAAATTAATCGTTGGTTTAATAAATAATTAATACAATCCCGAAGGCATGTCGGTCACTTTGTTCAAGCCGAAATTACTCGAAGTGACCGGGGAAAAGGTTCTTTTCAAATCGCTATAGCTATGCGTCCCGTTCATGACCAAACTCGTCATACTAGCGGGCGCATCTCGCAACATGTGGGTCCCAGAATAGAACCCTGAGGGACCCCCGCGTTTCATTAGGAACGTGTTATTAAAATTCGTTTCAAACGACCCCGAATTTGGTTTGGTCGAATATTTATCGGTTTTATTATCATCTTTAGTGTCGAAATGTTGATTTCTGCTACTCGATCTCGGTATCAAGGGCGGTTCTTCCACTTCGCTGGTGATTGAACACGATCTCTGACGCCTCTCGTAAGACCAAGTAGTTTTCTGCGGTTCGGGAGCCATAACTATATCGACCATTGAATTCAAACCCTCGTCTATTCTATCTAGGCTTTTAGTTAGCTTCTTAGATTCTATTAGATTAACTATTTCATCCACGCGACTGCACTTCGAGCTAGATTGTTGTTCGATTAGTGACGAGTGACTGTCATGAAACATGCTATCTATGTACTCGCGTTGTCGCGATCCCTTTTCTGAAGTTTGAAACGATTCACTGCGCTTCACAGATGTTTTTCTCGTTTCCTCTCTAGATCTAGTTCTAGACCGCTTCAATTTGTTATCATCCGTATCCCTTTCGATCATTTCCTTAAATTTGGCCCGGCATTTATTGAAATCGAAACTCGTAACGGAATCCTTTTTAGTGACTTGGTTTTGACAACGCGATGCACTGAGCAAAGAGTCTGAGCCTTCGTCACTTGAATAATAAATATCTTCGAACATATCTTGAGGTTTATTGTAAAGCAGTCCCTGTTCTACAGGTGGGAATAATTGTACGAGGCTTTTGGCTTTTCTAGGCGGGTGCGGTAATATTTTACTGGGCACAATTTCTTCTTCTTCTTCGAAATTCCCGTCTAATTCATTGCTGGTTGTTATGTGAATGCTGTGTCGTGTACTTGTAATGGAATCTTCTTTCTCTTCGCTTCTGTCCTTTTGATAGTCCGTTTCTGAGGTTCTATTGCTTTTGCATTTGCTGTCTCGCCTGTTTAAATATTGCTCTGATTCCGCGTGGTTAACTATATTTCTTAATTCTTGTATAACTTCATCTATTGTCGTTTCATCTTCGTCGTCTGTGTTCTTTTTGTGTTCAATCTTTTTGGTGTTTTCTAGTTTTTTATGGATCGGTCGTTTGTTTCGCATTAAGTCATATGTTTCGTTTTTGATGTTAAACACTTCGTACACCATGGATTCTCTTTGGGGATCGCCTTCAGGGCTGAGGGAGCGCTCTGATGAGCTGATGCCTTCGTCTTCTGGTGGTGATGACTCGTCTGTAAATGTTTGTTTGTAATTTTTGATTATTGCGAGCAACATAAACCCGTAAAGCCATATACCTATACATCTATAAATCACCTTAAGTTTATTCGTTCTAAAAATATTTCTAGATTAGATTATATGGAAAATATAAGTACAATCCAAGTTAAAATAATAATGTGCCACTTTAACAAATAAAAATCATCAAGCATACCCCTTTTTCTATGCGCGGAGTTTTTTTTCTTTATCACAAACGTCTTCTTGCGACTCGAGCTGCCGTGCTCAGACCGCAGAGTGCTCACTTCTTCTTGCAGTTCACAGCATTTCTCTTTTAAACATTTCTCCAACGATAGCAGAATTCCTTTTTCTTCTTGTAATATCTATAGTCATACAAATTATGTTAAAGTTTTGGTTACTTTTTGTATTTTTTATCCCAAGGAAGAATTTAATCGGGATAAAAAGTATCTAATAATCCTATCGCCCAAGTCAGCTCATACCCTGTCTGTATATCAAATTTCATCAAAATCCGTTCAGTAGTTTCAGCGTGATTGGGTGTGAATTATATATTTGTAATTTTTGTGTTGAAGTCGTGCTATGTCCTGACGATTTTTAACTCATATTTTCTTACTTTCATCTCGATAATTATCTTTGGTAGATTATCATATACATATACCTTAACTCTCTTCTCCAGTAGCTCCAGTTTGTGCCTCAGTTCGTCTTTGTCCTTTTGCGCCTCCGTCGCTCTCTCACTCAGCGTGTCAACATCAATTAGTTGTTTTTCAAAATTTTCTATCTCTTTGAGTACTTGCTCGTTGGGATTCGGTAGTTTGGTTACAGTCTGCAATAAAATAATATAGTTATGAATATGATTTTTATAAATATTAGAGATTACATACATCATTATAATGAGATTTTTAGTTAATGTTATGTGTTCGCTTTTTATTCGTGGTTAAATAGTTTTCAGTATAAAAGTACCAAGATCCGGTACGGTTCAAGAGGATCAATTGGTTCTATAGGATTATATTCTCTACTCTGCCACCAGACGCGCATTAAACAGTAGCTTGTTGGCGCTTCACTTCGATTAACCTTTATCACTCTACAACTCTATCGCTCTATGACTTTCACGCTCTACTCTATTATAGAGTATCTATAGTATACTACTTTATTGCTCTATCACTTGCTCTACTGCTCTACAACTCTATTTTTCTATCGCTCTACAACTCTACCGCCCCTTCGCACCCACCTGTTTGAGCGCGAGCGCGTCGAAGCCGGCCTGCTCGAGCTCCGCCTGTATGTAGAGGCGGCGCTGCGGCGCGGGCGCGGTGGCGAGTAGAGCGCCGAGGAAGGAGAGCGCGGCGGCCTGCAGGTCGGGGCGCGCGCCGCCGCTGTGCACCATGCCGGCCAGGAAGCGGAAGCGCACGGGCTCGCCGTAGCGCAGCCGCAGCGTGGAGAGCGCCTCCGACACCGCGCCGTGCCCGCTCGCCGGCGGCAGGCACGCCTTCGTCAGCAGCTGCAAATAAATTATTGATATTCATCATAAAACTATTGTCACAGAGTAATACTGACACAGTGATGTTGACACTGTGGCAAGGAAATTGCGACCCTGACGCAGACACCAAATTGCACCTTTTTTTATTAAGAAAAGAAATGAAAATTATCTACCACATAATAACTTTTAAAAAGCAACTTACCAATGCACAACGAACAACACCACATATAGAAAATGAATTAAATAATCACCTGTAAAGCCAGTATCCTGGACTTGTTGACAGACGACATGATGCAAACAGCGAGGGCGTACACTCCGTTGGAGCTGGCGACGAGCCGCCGCACGCAGTCCGGGTACCTCGTGCTGCAGCTCCACAGGCATTGTCTGGAAATATATGAAGTTTAAATTCAATTAATTTGATCTACTTTATATAGCAAGGTACTCATAACGTTGAGTTGAGTGGACCTCAAGGAATTCTGTTCTCATTATGCTATAAAACTAAATTTTCCATAGTCTTGAACTACTCATTATTTGTGATGCTGACAAGAAAATGCAGCCACTAAAGGCAACATACAGATATAATAAGTTTCAGCGTTCAAACTAGTTAATAACAATAACAGATCGGAACTATCAATGTAATCATAACTAGTATAATAAGATCGCGGACTGGAACAAGCTAAATTCAACGGCCTTCACTTTTAAAACAGAAATCAGTTCATCAGAATTACCGGATGGAACAAATGGAACAGAATTGGCTCGAACGAAAATACACAAACTGTCATGCTAGTTAGAGATGTCACAAACTAGATTTACTTAGACTTATTTATAGAAAAAATAAGAAAGTAAACTCACAAGCAAGCCAGTTCGTCAAGCAGCGGTCTCCGACGTAAAGCTGGAGGGCCTCGCGCCGCATCTCCTGCCTGGCTCAGCTGCACATTGCGTAACAGTTCCAGAAGTAATGTCACGCCATCTAACGGTTCGCTTGCGAACTCTTGGACGAAACTAGTGGAAGAAAATGATAATATATTAAACTATATCTCAATCCTGTTTGGTTATCTAAGAACACAATAATATATAAAGTACGGAAGTTTGAGTTAACGCTGTTAATCTGACAATCCTTCCGCTTGCGACAAGAAGAGCAGTTTCTATTAAACGAATAACTAATTAAAGAACTGAGAATGATCGCATGTTTATTTAATTTTATTGTCGAAAACATCACTCTATAAGATAATTTAGTCTTTTTTTTTATAATCGATAGGCAGACGTTTGACCACAATCCCACCTGATGGGAAGCGGAGATGTGGTCTACGTGGGTGCACGTCTATCTAGAAAGTGTCTATTCACCCTGGCTTTGAAGAGCTCGTGACGGGGAGGGAATTCCATTCCTTAGATGTATTGATGATAAAGGAAGACTCGAAGCGACGCGATCTAATAGAAATTATAATTTTGATGAATTAGTATTAAACAGTTTACTATTTCATCAAAATTATAATCAAAGAAAATCATCTTTTTTTAAAGAGCAATGAAGGTACCAGCATTAACAATTTTTTTTATTAAACGACTCGTTCATCCCGGCTTTCCCCGTGGTACATATATAGCAAAATAAAATCCTACTTCCTACTGATACTATAAATGCGAAAGTTTGTAAGGATGTGAGTGGGTTTGTTTCTCTTTCACGCAAAAACTACTGAACCGATTGCAATGAAATTTGGTAAGAAGCTGGACAACTAGAATGATACAACTTTTTATCCCGATATTCTTATGGGATACGGGGAATTACGCGCGTGAAACCGCGGGGCGCAGCTAGTAGACAATAATCCTCAATCCAGTTTGCCTTTCGCTTTTTTCTTTAAAGTACTGGCTCTCCTCTAATTTGGATCTCTTGATTTGGATATTATTCGAGGAGATTCCTACTAAAGTATTTCAAAGCAAAAATGCAGCATGTGTTTTTAATATAGAAACTGAGCCAAAGTTCGCTATTTTAGTCTTTATTTTAAACTACATCTTTTGTAGACAGTTTACGTTCGATTTCTTATAATAGTTATCGTCTAGACGCAATGAAATTTCTAGAGAAATATGTATGAAGCACTGAAAACGATCAGTATCGAAAAGATCTATTAAAAGGTAGCTGGAACTTATATAATTTTAAGTTTGAATACAACAAATCGCAGTTCGCCGGAGCAATTGTCGAAGCAAATACGATCGACATTTACCGCTCATAAAAACCCAGACGAAATGACGTATAATTTGAGAGGAATAACTTTTTATCCTCACAAAAGTTATTATACAAATATTATGACCGATTCCATTCGTATTTCTTTCATATAATTGTACAGTAAGCACTGCGACTGAGCAATTTTCTCTACTTATCCAGCGGGCATATTTTTTTATTTACGACGCAATAGCGAGTTTATTTTTAGAAGCATTTAATATTGTTTTAATGGCCGTTATTAGTTTAAGAATGTGGTATGATAGATGCGGTGTTGTTTGATTTTTAGCCGACTTTGTCAAAGATGCGGTTCGCAATTTTTAAGTATTCAGTTATTTTCGTGTTTTTTTGTTGTTCTTTTAGCTTCATCTACACTAACATATATGGAACCTTTTGTATTTTTGTGTTTGTAACGTTTTCACGCAAAAACCACTATTTCGATTTCAAAAATTCTTTTGCCATTAGTAAGCTACATCTTCACTGATTGACACAGGCTATATACCACAAAAGCAGTGGTGGCTCAGTGGTGAGAACCTCGGACTTCAAAAATCGATAAGTCGGGGTTCGAGACCGGGCGAGCGTGCAGGAAATAAATTAATTTTTCAATTTATCTGCACATGTGGATAACATCACCACTGCTTAAAAAGGTGAAGGAAAACATCGTGAGGAATGCGGCATGTCCAAGAATCAAAAAGTTCGACGACATGTGACATCTGCCAACCCGCTCTTGGCCAGTGTGGTGGATTATGGCCTGAACTCTCATAGGATGATGATGATATATGTACCACGGGCGAAGCCGGGGCGGGGCGGGAAAACGACGTCGGTCTCTAACGAAAACGCGAATTCCGGGCGAACAGCGAGCGCACTGTTCACGCATGCGTGTTAGTTACTCGCTTCGCTATTCGCACGAATGTGTAAATGCATCATAGACAAGTGATCTTTGTACTACGCCAGACCGCTTTTTAAGTTTTTATACCCTTTCCATCGAGCATCGAACCCGCGACCACTGAATTGTAACGTATGTGATATTAACATAATTAACAGTAACTGTAGAAAAACAACAATTTAATTAAAATTTATGGCTATAGATAGACGCCGTTGAAACTTGTCTGTCTATACACGTAGACAAAGGATCAGACAGTCCGGGGTATTTTCCCCATAGTTCCTGTTTCCTAAGTCTTTCTCGTGTATTAAACTACATTTATACCAAATTTGATCTAAATCGATTGAGTGGTTTAGGCAGAGTTAATTTCGCATTTATAATATTAGTATGGATATATTTTATATATTACATTACAATTGTGTTATGTGTAAATTGTTTAAATTTCATGGGAAAGGACATAGCCAACTTAGAAGTATACAACAAACAGACAAACATGTTTTTATGTAAATGTTACTTAACCATAAAACGGAACACCGTTACCTTTTACGATTGGACTAAGGACAACATTGCCTACTGTTGGGTTTAATGGGAAATTGAAGTTAAATGTTGTTTCTTTATATATAAAAAATCGTGTTAGTTACACTATTTATAACACAATAACGGCTGAATCGATTTTGATAAGTTTGTACACAGATAGATTGCGATGCGAGAAAGGACCCAGTACAGTATCGGTACAGTATAATGGAATTTATTAATTACGGGAAGTTAGTCGAATACGCGAGCGAAGCCGCAGGCGGAAGGCTAGTAAAGTTTATAGCTATATAAGCACATCACGAATAACTAGATAAAACAAAAAATATATAACATACATACGTCACTCTGGAACAAAATACGAAGGGAAGGCGGATAGCTAGACATACCTTGGGAAGGAGAGTCGAAGATCAGCCCTCAGCTTGGTGAGGAGTTCGCTGGGAGAACCGAATTGGCGGAGGCTCATCTCCTCTCCCACTCCTAGACAAGGATTTCTGGAGAAATAAAAGAAATACGTTGATTTATCAACTTTCCGAATACGCCTATTTCCTTCTCCTATCCCTTTCCTGTTTCCTTCTTCTAGCGAATGGAAAGAAGAAATGGACTCCCAGTCCATTTCCCAGTCATCAATCCTTTCCTTATCCCTTAAAAGCGAGCAGCAGCGCATTCTCAGTGGTCTGAACCTCTGCCAATATCACACTTGCTAATAGTTATTTAAGACGTTTTGATATAAATTTTCATACATCATTTAGATTAATTTTAACTTAGATAAAGAACTCTCCGAAGACAACATTTTAAAAGCCTATTTAACTAACACTTTTTGCGTATATCCTCATAATTTTAATTCTCAGATAAATTAAACAGAACATATCTAGTAGTAGTGGATCTGGCAAAATTCTTAGTCTCTGAAAAATTTCTATAAAAACATTTACGACGATTATAATATGCTAGCTGTACCCCGCGGTTTTACCCACGTAGTATATGATGTTATATAGCCTATAGCCTTCCCCAATAAATGAGCCACCTAACACTGAATTTTTCAAATCGGACCAGTAGTTTCGGAGATTAGCGCGTTCAAGCAAACAAATTCTTCAATTTGATAAATAAGTATAGATTTCTGACATTACCTGAAGTCCTTGCTCCCCTGGCTGGGTAGGGTCCTGGCCTTGTTGGGGTCCTGCCCCGGATCCACCTCGTACAAGTTGCCCCCACTCAACTTCTTGCCCCATTTCTTGAGCGATGTCGCGTAATCCTCTGGATTATAAATCGGTGGTCGTTGCTTATCCTGGAAGTTTCAAGGAGAATTATTTTTCTGGAGTACATTTCTGAATATTTGTATGTGGGAGTCGAGCATGCTTCGGCACGAATTGGGTCAGATCGCACCTGGAAAGTACCACACTCCCACAGAAAACCAGCGTGAAATAGTAGCATGAAAGCTTCAGGTGCCAGCTGTTATGCCCCAGCTGTCTTGAGTGACAATCATTTTCGGCGTGCGTAACCACACATTATTACTATTTATTACTAGCTGCGTCCCGCGGTTTCACCCGCGTAAGACTATCTTGTAGGATTATCGGGATAAAAAGTTGTCTATGTGTTATTCCAGTTGTTCAGTTATATGTCATCAATCTATGTACCAAATATAATTGCAATCGGTTCGGTAGTTTTTGCGTGAAAGAGTAACAAACATACACATACACATACATCCATCCTTACAAACTTTCGCATTTATAATATTAGTAGGATAGGATAGGATAGGGTGTAAAATTTAATTTGTTTTTTTTCTTATGCATTCTTGTTACAGTGTTTCCTATTATTATATGTTATGAATATTTAGTTTAAAGGTTTCTAAAAAGGTTCTTCCTTTCCTTAAAAACATTACGCGAGCTTCTACCATTAACCTGATGAGTAAATCAATAACGAACGCAACTTTCCCTTGACAATGCAACTCCATTTGCGGTAGAGTTTCACCTATATTGTCAATTTCCATTGTTGTAGCTCTCTCATAAAGTCTTCGCGATAAAATCTCGCTATGTTCTATTAATGAACACTGAATAAGTACTTGGTTCGGTCTATGTGTCCAACGACAAATCTTCTGACAAATCTTAGTATTTATTTATTTATTTATTTATTCTTTATTGCACACTTTCACACTTACAAAATATAAAAAAAAGAAATAAAATTTAACAAAAACTAGTATGCAAAGGGCGGCCTTATGGCTAAAAGCCATCTCTACCAGGCAACCGTTAGTAATGGATACTCTTTCGAGTATCCATTAATAAGATTTGTCAGGTTCGAAGTCTGTGGACTGTGCATTTATATCCGTTGTGGTTAATGGCCTCAGGTAGTTATCGATTAATTGCAAAAAATATTTTCAATAGATCTTTAAATATAATATATTCCATTTCATGATGCTAAATATGGGATTACTAGCATTCTAAAATATGGCAAGCCATGTAGATTATAAGACAAATCACGCATTAGAGCTAGATAGCGTCACAATTTTCTGATCTGTTCTGATTACTAATGAATGAAAGAGACAGAAGATTACACATTACCCTTCCTAATCGTTGATCTGTACTAGATTTCTGATATTGCATTTACGTATTATTTTAGGTATCTTTCGTTCCCAGAACTAAACCACTAGCAACTCATCACGGCTCCGCCCTATCCCTATAACCTACTAATATTATAAATGCGAAAGTTTATAAAGATGTGTGTGTGTGTTTGTTGCTCTTTCACGCAAAAAAGACGATTGACGAATTCCGATTGCAATGAAATTTGGTACGTTGACAGCTGGACAACTGGAATAAAATATAGACAACTTTTTATCCTCATATTCCTATGGGATACGGATTTACGCGGGTGAAACCGCGGAGCGCAGCTAGAACAGAAATAAAAAATAACACTTTCAGCGTGGCATTTCTGTGGTAAAAAATTTTGAAATGAGTTCAGTAGATCTATAGATTTCCCTCTACAACGTTATAAACTCACAAATTCATAAATACAGGCAGGGTTTTTGAATATATTAGAATAGATAACTTCATAGTTACAATCTATAATCGTAACCTAGTGCCTTTCAAATCCGTAGCTTTACTTGTGGTATATAGGTACCAAAAATAAATCAATACATCATTACCGTATACGAAATAAAACTGAATGAGTCATGGTACTTAATAATTAAGCAAAAAAGACAATCGAAACAAAACCGACCCTGAAACTGTAGCAGTTTCAAATTTAATTTGAAATCCATTATTTTTAATAGCTGCATATTGTTTTCGTGCGAAACGTTCTTTTAAATGAAAACGAGAACACGATTCAAATGAAAGTTTGGTAATTGTAGTAAGAGCCTGTTCACACGAGCGTGCAGCGTGTATGAAAATGCCCTATAATTAATTTCCTATTAACTGTTATATAAAGGAAATTGGATGGTGGTTTTATAAATCAGATGTGAATCATAACTGATCCTAAATTTCTAAACTTTAATTTGATGGTTTTCATCGATGAAACTATAGCTTCTTGTCGGCTACTCTTATTCTGAACCGATGGTAAATCAATTCTTGATATTATGATGATAGAAAAGCTCTTATAAGAGTATAGTAGAATAAATAAATATTATCAGCCCATACATGTTCCCACTGCTGGGACACAGACCTCATATGAGGGTTCAGGCCATTATCCACCGCGCTGCGGGTTGACAGATGTCACATATCACCGAATTTTTATAAATTACTTTTTTAAGTTTATAAACTACAAGACGCTAGTTCCGGCTCCGCCCAGATATCGAGATTCATGTTTTATACCAAGGAAGCATTTAATCGTCTATACACCAAATTTCATCAAAATATAAGTAGCTATAAGTTTCATAGCAGGCATCTTAATTTCTCTAAAACTATCGAAAATAATTAAAATAAGGTACCTATTTTACTTTATATTTAGTTGTTCTGTCACATACCTTGGATACAGGCTCTTCGCTCCAGCCTGCGCAGTTTGCCATGCCGTCCAGTAATGTCAGCTCACTGAAACAAACAGAAGTGATAATTATAACGAACATTCTTTATCCCAATTTTCAACCGACTTCAAAAAAGGAGGTATTTTATTTTGTGTTTATTACCTTAGAACGATTCAATGTGTGCACTGATTTTGGTGTTTTATTTTATTAAAGGCTATTGGCTAGTTCTAATTAATTTAGCCGAGTTCTGATAATTTGAGGGTGATTAAGGTTTTTCTTAAAACAATTTTTTGAATATTTCAAATACATTTTTCCTTCAATTAACACGATAAATCACTGCCACACACCATTGAAAAAAAAACAACATCTATCAGAATCATTCAATTCATTTTAAAATCTAATTTATTTCTTTTATTTCGATATGCTCACGAAACTTTATGAAAATAGGTCCAATCGTTTCGCAGAAGTATGCGAACGAACATTTTGTCACGAGAATTTTATATACATAGAGATGTATGTCTCAAATACTATAAAACACAAATGTGGTCATACAGGTGCGACAGCGGTATTAAACTGCAATCAAAGCTTTAACCGCTGCGTCATACAGTATTACAATGGGCCCACATACCGACACGCGTTAAGACCAAGATTATGTGCGTTTTTATTGTTTTTAATAATTCAATAAGTATAAGGGTATCAATATGTATACGTATTTATGTGATCTGCAAATATATTTACACGTATAGGCCAAAAAGTTGTACCCCTTTTTTTTATAGCGGGGAAATCTTGCATTGGGTTATGTCGGATTCTTACCGACCAAAACCCCACTGTGTTCCGTCCAGCCACTTGAGTGAGGGGGCCACGGGAGCTTGTTAAGGTAATAAAAGGTTGTACCCTAACCAATCGGTAGAAATATATAAATATATGAATATTATTTGAAATAAATGTAGATTAGAATAGGTATAAATATATGAATTATGATTAGGATTGTTATTAATAATAATTATTATTAATATTTTTAGCTAGTGTCTTTGACAATAGTCTTTGACAACTTCTTAAAACGAGTACTGAAAGTAAATATTTTCAACGCATTTCAATTTTTTTCATAATTTTCAACGCAATTTATATAAAGGCTATTTTTAAATGGCGGCTATTTTTAATTTAAATGGAGGGAGGATTTTCAACACCTTCAAAACAAAAAACTTTTTTAAAACATCATTTATCTTCAGTTCATCTTTGCTCTATTTCCCTAACTGATCTTAAAATCCGTAATCAACACAAGTATAAAAATCTAGCCATTCAAGCGACGTTCAAAAATAAAGACTCAACTCGACTGTACTTTTGATTTGTTACTCTGTATTTCCGTAGATTTTCTTCTGATTTTCGTGATTTTTTTTGTGTTTGATTGAAAAATTGGTGGCATTGGACCATTTTGGAATTTGGAGTAGTAACTCCTAAACCTAGTGACCTTTTAGTATGTCATAGCGGGCAGCTAAGCTGGTGGTTCGCCTAAGTAATCACCATTGTCCGAAAACATTCATAGAGTTAGTGTCTCTGCGAATGCGCTGCCAGCTTTTAAGGAAATGAGGATAAAAAAAGGATTGACGACTGGAAATAAGGATTGGACTGGGAAGGGTCAGGAAAATTAAACGGGCCTACGGCTCCCCTATTCACCGTACGAAACAATGCAGCATACTATCATGCCTGTTTTTGTGGAGGTGTTCTCCAGTGTGAGCTGGCCTAATCAAAACGTACTCCAAAAAGAATCCACATCAAAATCTAGAACTTCTGTTTCGTAATTTTAACAAATAAGAAGGAACGATGTCTTCTGAGCATTAGTATTCACCCTCTAATGTTATGCAAATTAAAACGTAGTCAGCAATATATAATATTTACAGTTAGGTAACGTGTTATATGACGTGACATTTAGACAGACAGACAGAGATGCAAAATATTAATGCGCATATTGTAGGTATCAGTACACGACATAAATTTAGCAGCTCATGACTTCCTTTTTAAAAAATTTGTTGTTTAATTTAAATTTAGGGTAAATAATAAATGTATTATTAAAGTATAGCTAAATTGAGTTATTTTACCAAAATAAAATAAAAATATTGCGATTTTGATACTAATTGAAGACAAGATCTGGTTTAAACATTTCTTCGAGAATTTGAAATCATTAGGGATCAATTATGATATTTATTTATTTTATGCATTTCACTTTAAAATATCTGCGCATCGATTATTCTCTCGAATAAATAATCCATAAAAATGATCATAATTCCACAAATCACTGGTTGATTCTATTAAAAACTGGTTCTTAAAAGTAATATACTTTTATTGCATAATAAATTATTCTACTAATTAATGAACTGCATAAGTTAACAGAAGAACAAAAAAAAAGCCGCCAAGACACCACAGACTAAAATGTAAACGTCAAAACAAAATAATATGCCCGCGATATGAACACGCGTACAGATAATAAATTACACAGACTATCTATAATTTCAATATTCTACACCAATATTCGCTGTCGCGTCTATAAGGCACGTTCCAGAGTCGTGATTCCATACTTTCTTTATTATATTATTACATTTCATTCAAAAAACACGACGTTTCCTTCACAACGCGCTTGTCGCAATAACAGAACCGTTATTTCATTTTACAATTGGAATTACTTTCCGATTTAACAGCGATGTTTAATTATTTTGTTTTACAATCCTTATTGCTGAGTTTAATGAATAGGTTCAGACATGTTGTTTGTTCTTTACAATATCTTTAGTAAAATAGCGTGATAGACTAAAACATTTACATCACACGCGGCAAACATAACTTCAAACAATTGTTAATTATTATCATCATCATCAGCTTGTATTTGTAACAACACCAGAAATACAGGCCTCCTGAAGGTTCAGGTCAAAATCAACTACACTGACTTAGTGCGGGTTTGATCTTGGCAGATGTCATCTAAAGCCTTTAAAGGTTTAATTGCACCATTCGAGCAGAAAAATTGAAATATCAATTAGTTCCTTGCACGCTCGTCTAGTCTCGAACCCAGGACTTTTCGATGGAAGTCCGAAGTCCTAACCACTGTACACCACTGAATACGTTATGAATAGCTTTCACATTGACATTAATCGTAACAGAAATTCAAAGCATTTATGAATACGTACCAATAACCGGAAAGCATCCCACATCCATTTAGTTAACCTTCTTATTCGGTTACTTCCTCATGATTTATTAGCGTGAAATAGATTGGTTATGTAAAAGAATGTTATTTAATTGGTTAAATTTATCTGTTTTTTAACTGTTAGTAGGCTATTGGATGCCCACACAAATATTGAAATGTTTTTAACGTTAATTTTTTTTGGTTAAGAATAGCTGGAATCTTTATTCCTTTTAATTCAGAAGAAGCTGAACTAGTTTGTATGTTGGATGGATGTGGCATATTTCATTTGTTATTTGATAGGGTAACAACTAACTTCGGAGACAGTAATCACTGTTTCGTAATTCGTTGCCATATGAATGTTTGTTAATAAAATTTTATCAAATAAACATATATTTTTTGAGTTAAACAAAAAAAAGTTTTAACAAAGAAGTTGTTACTAGTCTATTAAAGAAAAAACGGGCGTCGAAAGAACATCGTAATAACAATGTAATGAATATTCGCGTAACAATTTATTGTAATTTTATTATGATGTGTGCGAGCTTGAACGTTTATTAGTGGACATTAATTTAATATTCAGGCATTATTTACATTATGGTAGCGAAAAACTATTCAAAAATAAGATATACATTCGCCAGCCAATCAATCTGGCGGAAACTATAGCGGAATATGAATTGAAACTCGTTTGTATTTATGAAAAAATCAAACTAAATTTGAATTTGATTTTCTACAGTTAGTATATTTGAATTAGTTTAAAAACAATATAACCATTATAAGACATGAAGCATGACCAAACAAAATAAGCTTTTAAATGACACTAGAATAATATTAAACCAGCATTTATCAATATTTTTAAAGCCATTGCCAACAGATGGTAGCGATTTATAAATCAAGCACGGTGTTGCAAAACAATCGAGATTTCACACCAATCATAAGAGCCGTTATAAAACATCACAGAATGACTATAACAATTTTATTCGACTTGAAGGCACTATTTAACCATACTTTTACGCGTGACTTGGGTTCTATAAGATATTAACTGAGGTTTAATGTTAAGAAATGGACGCACGACGCACGTATTTAATTAAATCTATAATTTCCTTCATATTTTGATAATAATGTTTTCTAACCTTGTGTACTAAAACGCATCGTATAATATATCTTTTTTTAAGAATTCCGTTCCGTCTCAGTACATAAAAACGGAACCCTTTTAAGATCTCTTAAATGTCCTTCTTTCTGATTGTTAGTTTGTCTTTATCTTGGAAACATGTGTAGGTACTGAGTTGAAATTTAAGCTATTCTCAAATAGCCAGTAGCATGGCTGAAAAACTTATTTATTTATTTATTATTTATTTATAAAAATCACTTGCCATAACAAGACAAGCCCAATGCGACAGTGATACAAAAAAATAAGAATTTTACAAGAAACTTAACTAACGTAAATACTAGATACATGATTAACTAAAATATATTTTCTAACTATGACAGCTTAAATATAATAACACCCTTAAAAATATAATACTAATACCTTAAAACTCCAGGTACATTGCAAAAACTAATATACGTATTATTATGTAATAAATAACAGTTTTTTTTATAAAAAAAACAATTAGCTTACGTCAATGGGGTGACGTACCACTCCAATTCTAAAATGGCATAAAATACAACTATTCCCCATCAAACACAAAAATAATCACTTCAATCGGTTGAAAACCCGCGGAGTTATCAGTAACAAACCCAAATAAAATATAGTCTGTATGACATACTTCGTTTTCGGACGTTGGTTTAGTTTATTCAATCATTACGAAAAGCATCAATTCCAGTAGGTACATATATCTCTTCATCCAGGAATCGAAAACAGTTAACTCCTCGTCCATTTCACAAGAATTGGCATGTCTGTCCGCCACAAGGATAAAAACGAGTGTAATATGGGTATAACAGTACAGCATGCGACGTTGAGACAAATGGTGAAGCCGTTAGCTGTTTTTATGATGTTGAACGTCTCCATTTATTTATCATCATCGTCAATCTTCGGATATGTGTAAACCTTTGTGGGGTATCTTACTTTTTTGAGTTTGAGTTTGAGTTTTAAACTTGTTTAAAGGGGATATTTTTGCACTCGTCGTCCTTAATAATCATTAATCATATTTAAATGCTTTGGCATACATCCCTACTAATATTATAAATTATTACGTGGCTTGGAACGCTAATTAGAATTTAATGAATGTAATAACATACAGTTGATGGATGAATGCTTGGTGTATCCCTTTAGAAAACATTTTTTAATATTTCTTATTTTTTTTCGTGTAATAATGCTACAATTTATAATATCTTATAAAAATTTCATTATTAACTTATAAAGGTACAATCACGTGCTATGTTAAACAAAACGAGAAGGTATTAAAGTCATGTGTTTAAAAGCTCTTTTATGTGTAGGTGATATGTATATATATATATATATATATGAAAGGTATGATCATTTGATGTACAAGCAGATAAAACCATACTTTCTCCTACTTTGTAAAAGTTATTAAGAAATATATTAACAAGTCTCATTTACTATAGAAAACTTTTGATTGTCTCACCGCACTGCCGCTAGCTCAACCCAGAACTACACTTTCTCAATCGATAATGACGTTAGAAAACAATATTTTACACCATCTATTCAAATAACTGGAACCGTGTTTATTTGTGACCTACTATTTCATCCGCATGCCAACCATAAGCTTAAATAAATGAATTTACAGAATTTTTTTTTTTTTTTTAATGTCACCGTCGGCATTGGAGCTGGTGGGTCGCCTGATGGTAAGCGCTTCCACCGCCCATGAACATTTGGAGAGGCGTAAGATCGTTTGCAGACCATATGTCTCTACATATTGATTGCCGACTTCGAATTCGAAAAGGATTGAGAAAGGATTGACGAGAGGAATAAAGGAAAGGAATGGGAAGGGTAAGGAAAAGGGTACGCCTCCGGCTCCCCACTCATCGAACGAAACACAGCAGTATGCTATTTCACGCCGGTCTTCTGTGGCTAATTCGTGTCGAAGAATGTTCGATTAACACAATAAAATTTAATTAAATATAATTTTCATTTTACTATCTTTAACTAATAATATGAATTTTTGAGGTGGAAGGCCTTAGGTTAGCCGGTGGTTCGCTTAATGGTAACGATCTCATACTCATTATAAATTAATTGAAACAAGCGAATTGCATACGAAATGATTTATTGTAATATGCAAGGCGTATTATGTATGTATGTACATGTATAGTGTGGGAATGCATTGCTTTTGTTCTTGGTACGTCGTGTGAATGTTTGACCCATTGTTTTAGACTAGTGATGTGCCGATAACGATGATTCCTTTTGCATAATTTTTTAACGGTGTTCTAAGTTTAATATAGGAATAAGGAATGAACATTGTGGGCGTCAGCTTTTTTTTACTTATTATGGAAAGTTCAAGTAAGCGAAAATTGAGAGAAATATTTCGAGATCACGTCATGCTTAGGCTGGTTGTAATGAGAGGAAAAAAGATTCGTATAATCGTAGATAGAAAGAGAACTGGGCTTGTTTTAGCGGACGCCAGGAATCGATATTTTTGAATTTTGTGGTTGGTACTAGCTTAAAATAAGATGTTCCTTGTACAATATTTTATTTATTTGTTACATTTTTCTTTTCATAAATAGATAAATACTATATAATTGTGGGAGTCGAGCATGCTTCGGCACGAATTGGGCCCGCTCGCATCGGGGAAGTACCACACCCTCACAGAAAACCGGCGTGAAATAATAGCTTGGTTTTGTGTTTCGTACGGTGAGTGGGGGAACTGAAGGCCTATTTTTTTCCCCAGCCCTTTCCAGTCCAGTCCTTCTTTCCAGTCGTCAAACCTTTCCTTATCCCTTATCCCTTAAAAGCGGGCAGCGTATTCTCAGTCATAGGTCTGAGCCTCTGCGAATGTTCATGGGCAGTGGTGATCGTTTACCATCAGGCGAACCATCAGCTCAGTTGCCCGCTATGACATAAAAAAATACATTTCTCCTGATCTTTAAAAACAGTTTATAAACAATATCGATATACTAGCACATCACTAAAGTAAGTCAAGGACCCTATCAAAAGTCAATTACGGAAACTCTTTTTGATATTTATCAAAACGACATAAACGTGACGAAAAATATAAATTCGTTCGTAAGCAAACATTGCTTTTAATATTTTTTTTATATAAATGGTTGCATAATGACCGCCGTCCGCCATCTTGGTTGAAGAGAATTGAGATTGAGAAAGAGAATTTAAAAGAATTTAAAATAAATATATCGTAGGTATGTGGTGCAGTGGTGGCTCAGTCAGTGGTGAGGACCTCGGATTTAAAATCGATAAGTCGGGATTCGGGACTAGACGAGCATGCAGGAAATAAATTGATAGTATTTTCTTGTGTTTGATTTCACGCAAGTAATTAGAAATTTAAAAATTTTTTACGGATTTTAAACGCTATTTATTCATATTATTTACTAAGCCGACGTTTCGAACACTTTACAGCGAGCGTAAAGTCTCCCCGTGTCTAATTAAAGGGTTAAAAACCCTTTTCTTTTTAAATAAATTGATTTATTTTATTTCTAAATAAATTGATTTTTCAATTTATCTGCGCATGCGCATCAGCAAACCGACATGTCCAAGAATCAAAAGTTCGACGACATGTGACATCTGCCAACCCGCACTTGGCCAGCGTGATGGATTATGGCCTGAACCCTCATAGGAGGCCTGTGTCCCAGCAGTAACGTGTATAAGCTGATGATGATGACATCGTAGGTATTTCCACATTTAATGAATAAATGAAAACGTATCATTATTTTACACCATTACATATAAAGAAGATGCATACAAATACAAATACAAATGGCCTATGTCTCAGGCAACCACTCAGCCAACCATACACGATATAAAATTTAAAAGCACCAAGACATAGGGCGCTTATATAAAATGTCACCATTATAAAAAATATTTTGAAACATTCGAGTGTTTCTATTATTAGAGTTAATAAATTAAAAATATACACATTTCATGTCTATATAATTTTATTGTCATCCCAACATAACATAAATACAATAAAAACAAAACTTGAACTAAAAAACAGCACAAATGATCTCTTCCAAGCTACTAAATGTGGGGCGTAGGTACAAAATAAATTGGTTCCATAGTCTATAACGGTGAGGTCCATAACAAATGTATTCGATAGCCATTTTTCCCACAAACCTGCTACTGGCAAGCAGATTACGACTATTATCGCATAAACGCGTCTAAAAACGCTTCTCAAAGTTTATGAATATAAAAACATTATAATATTAAAAAAAATCTCATTTATAAAAATATTGTTAAAAGAACACGCTTCAATGATGCAATCAATTATAATGTCTCACTTGCTCTTATACAGAATATCATCATCATCAGCCCATATATGTTCCCACTGCTGGGACACAGGCCTCCTATGAGGGTTCAGGCCACAATCCACCACGCTGGCCAAATGCGGGTTGGCAGATGTCACATGTCGTCGAACTTTTTTGATTCTCGGACATGCCGGTTTCCTCACGATGTTTTCCTTCACCGTTTTAAGCAGTGATGATGTTATCCACATGCGCAGATAAACTGAAAAATCAATTTATTTCCTGCACGCTCGCCCGGTCTCGGACCCCGACTTACCGAATTTGAAGTCCGAGGTTCTCACCACTGAGCCACCACTGCTTATACAGAGTATACGTAAGGATAATAGGATAAACTCATTAGAATACTGTACTATCACCGTTCCTGTTTGAATCTGTCCATTTGAAGTTGGTTACAATCGAGTCTAAATTAAACGCCTTTTTACATGTAAACAAACCAGATTTACACTTATATGACTTTTAAATTTGTTTTAGTTTTTGCCGTCATTGACCTACCTGGGTTCTCTTTTTATATTACTTTTAAGCATAGAACTGTACTCTGTATATCTATGACTAATATATATATTTGTGTAATAAGGCTGTCTGTGTTCTATTATACACTTAAAAGATATCACGAAAGTATGCTTCAAGTAGTCTTATTGAATCGACTTAAATTAATCTGTTTACAGTTGAAAAGTTATATGTTAAAGTTTTCAAATCAAATCAAAATAAGTTATATGATAACTGGAGCATATACATATTAAGGGTTGCCTGCTAGAGATTGCTACATATAGGGCCACCTTTTGTTTTTTTATGTTCTTTGATTCGCATGCTTATTTTCAATTCATTAAGGTTTACATGAAAACTTTGAGAACCGCTGTCAAAATGAACCGGTTGTAGTCGAGTGCTGATATCGCATTAAAATTACCGACTACCGGCTATTACTAGTCGATATCACGCCAGACCGCGCCTCCCTTAATGAAATTTGTCATGGTTCGCCCATGAAGAGCCTAGTTTTTACGGTACATCCATGCAGGGCGAATTTTTTTATTCCATTTAGTTTGATTATTATATCACTTTAACTTCATTTCGACCGCCGCCTTGTACAGTGGTTAACGAGTGAGCGTATAGGGTCCTAGGTTTGATACCCACGGGAGACTTAGAAAAAATATGTCTTAGTCTGACAGGACACAGAAAGCTGATTTAACTATTTGAATGGCTAATCCCAAAAGAACATATCCTAAATTTATTTCCAGGAATCGAGAAAAAAGCCTCGAATTCTGTATTGTGTATGTTCTGTTATAACTACGGAATCATTAATCTGTAACGCAATAAGTAATTGTAATAAATGAGCCATAAAACGCGTACCGGCGTTTGTGTAGATGTAATAATGTGTATTATTTATTGCTTTTGCTTATTCCTTGAGAGATACTTCAAAGCTTCATTCTCATATTTATTTATTTATTTATTTCATACATTTCATACATACATACATTTTTGACATTTTTAAATTTACAATTTATGGCAATATATATTTTTAAAGTTTACATATATAAAGCCGATGTTTCCCTAGCTAGATTGCAGGGCAACCTGTATTTAGGAGAAACAGCTTGCTTCTAAAAAAATTATTGTCGTGAACTATAATTATAAAATGTTTTAATAATGAACTTGGACTTTGACCAATAATTCATGGTTTTTTTCTTATAAAATCCAGACAATTGTTTACGTGTTTTTTTAACCATACCAGTTTGTTTAGGAATATTATAATAAATTTTTAATAAAACCGTTCAAAAGTAAAGAAATAACGGTCAAAATGATGAGGGCTAAAATTAGATAGAAAGTTAGATAAATTGAGATAATTTTCAATAAAATAAGAATGTACTTGTTGTAAATATATGTGTAGATTGGATACATTTAAAACAATTCATTCACGCACACTTGTTATAATAAATTTCAGGCGCCAGAAAAATACTGACAGCTTTATGTAAAACTAGCTGCGCCCCGCGGTTTCTCCCGCGTAAGTTCGTATCCCGTAGGAATATCGGAATAAAAAGTTGCCTATGTGTTTTTCCAGAAGTCCAGCTATCTACGTACCAAATTTCATTGCAATCGGTTCTGTAGCTTTTGCGTGAAAGAGTAACAAACATACACATACACATATATCCATCCTCACAAACTTTCGCATTTATAATATTAGTAGTACTGGCAACTGAAAATGCGTTCAGAAACTAATAATATTGAATACGTTTAGAAACTAAGAAAAAAAATATTTAATTATCAAGTTGAGAGCCAAGTTATAATGAAAATAACCCAGTCCATACGTATGTTAAATCCTATGAAAATTAACCGCAAATTATGTGAAAGAATCTATAATTAAATTTCATATTATTTAATTAATGTGGATGCAGCATTAATAGTCTAATAAACTAAAGAAAGCTGACATCTTGTAACTCAGCTATATTGAAATTATCCTCAGAAATAAATAGCTGAAATTAAAAACTTTTTAACGGATTTTAAACGCGATTTATTCATGATTAACACGACGTTTCTAATCAATGTTTAATAACATAATGAATAAATCGCGTTTAAATCCCGTTAAAGTCTTTAATTTCTAAATTTAAAAAACCCGCGTAAAATCAAACACAAGAAATTAAATAGCTGAAATTAAATTCTAAACATTAGTACTTTAAAAGCATAATGAAAGAAACAATTATTTTCCTTCACGCTTTTACTCGCCGCCACGGTCACAACAACTATTATTGCTTATATTTCCTAAGAATTACCAATGAAAACGCAAACCATTGTTATGACATATTCCTAGATTCATCCTAGCCACTCCTAAGCTCCTATAAACTTGATGACAAATGTGGGATTTTTATCAACATGTCCTTTAATAAGTTAATATTATTCAGCCCAAAATAATTTCATTGGCGATACTAAAATTATTTCTACAGAATAGACTTAAAAATGTTAATAAAGAGACACATTTAAAAGTTTCACATTACTTAGCACTGCTCTATAAAGTACTAGCTGCGCTCCGCGGTTTCACCCGCGTTAAAGTCCGTATCCCGTAGGAATATCGGGATAAAAAGTTGCCTATATGATATTCCACTTAACCAGCTGTGTACGCACCAAATTTCATTGCAATCGGTTCAGTAGTTTTTCCGTGAAAGAGCAACAAACAGACACACATCCTTACAAACTTTCGCATTTATAATATTAGTAGGATTTTCACTGCTACTCCATCCCCTTGATATGTATATTTGAAGCGAGAGACATTAATTGTAGGATCTAACAACTCCATATATTTATCTGTCCTGTAATTGTATATCACACTAACTGATAAACAATCAGATCCATTTGACGCTTGTATGCGCACGGTGGCTGGTGTAAGTGGGAGGAACAGGGAATGCATTGAGTGACTGTTCAATTAAATGTTTTTATTGTTGCTTTGTGGCGGATATGGGCTTCGTAATCAGGATAGGATATGGGAAATCCTATGCGGCTACGATAATGTTATGCGTTAGTTTGATTTTGTGTTAACATTGAATTATTAAATGTAAATAAATTCAAATATTGTTATTACATTATAGAATAAGAAATTGACTTAATTAGTATGATGTTAAATAAGTAGGTATATTAAGAATTGAATGAAATATAAAATCACTTAATAATTATGTTTGATAGTGTATGTATTATAATTTGTTTTCTATACAATTTTTTTTAGTTTTAAACGAGATCAACTCATTTTTAGTACTCTTACCAATTGAAAGAAATATAAGTCAATTAAAATTCATTCATATTGTTTAATTTTGTCTGTAAAATCCATGTACAGACAGACACCTATATTGTTTTTATTGAACAGTTTTTGACTTTAAACATCTTTTAAATAACATATATTCGAAAATGTGTTTCTTTGTGTATTTGTTATTTATGTCTTTTTGGAGCGATTTAATGAAATGATTTTAGCGTCTGGGAATAGTTAGGAGGTAAGACAGAGACTGCATAGGCTACTTTTACCTTTTACCTTTTATCTTTTTACTTTTTTAGCTTCGTAGAAACTGATTAACGAACCGTTGGTAAATGATAAAACTATATAATGACGATTCAAAAGTGCTTCTAGGAGATGTCTACTTGAATAAATGAATCAAGTTTCAATTTGAGAAATTTCCTTTCACTACGAACGAAATTAATAGACACATATGAGTGTGGTTTTTAAAATATTACATACTTGCTTTTGCCCACGGCTTCTAATGCGTTAAATTTGGAGTAGTTTAATAGATTTTGTACGTATAAACCTTACTCTTGAACCACTATCTATTAAAAAAACCCATCAAAATTCGTTGTGTAGTTTTAAAGATTTAAGCATACATAGGGACACAGGGACAGAGAATTCGACTTTGTTTTATATTATGTGTGATGGCATAGACATTCCTTTTAAAGTCGGTATGTAAGCAGCACGACTCAGCAAGTCTCCTAATGAATGCAAGATGGTCACAACACGAAAGTCGTTGACATATCACACGAGTGTGTACATAATCATAAACGGCTCATCACTTTCACTGTTACAGTTAATGGATGTCAGCGATGGACATACGGAAAGATTGATGCAGAATGACTGTTAGTTTTGTTTGAAACGAATTTAAAATGGAATATCGCGTTGTAAGGAAGTTAGTTGGGCTAAGTTTCAAAACTATATAACCTTAAAATCGCCGCCCCGGCTTCGCCCGTGTTAAATGATATATAGCCTATATGATTCAGTGAAGTTGTAGCTTTCTAATGATTAATAAATTAAAATCGACCTAGTAGTTTATAGTATTAGTATAGATATTACCAAATTAAACACTCAATATACAAATACAATGTTGATACGATGTTTGTCCGCGATGTACTCCTAAACTACTCAACCGATTTCGACACCGACTCACACACCATGTGCAGTTTGATCCAACTTTTAAGATAGGATAGTTTATATTATTTAATTAGCATAAACTACCCGGGTGGAGCCGGGGCGTGCAGCTATCCTATCATACTAATACTTTAAATGCGAAAGTTTGTAAGGATGTATGTGTGTTTGTTACTCTCACGCAAAAACTACTGAACCGATTGCAATGAAATTTGGTACGTAGACAGCTGGACAAGTGGAATAACATATAGGCTACTTTTTATCCCGATATTCCCACGGGGTACGGACTTACGCGGGTGAAACCGTGGGGCGCAGCTTGTTATATAATAAATGCTCATAAAATCACTTTTGGTGAAAAATTACTTGAGGTTGAAAAGTTATCGAAGTCATTAATAGCTTACACAGATTATAATGTCGTTTGAATTATAATCTGTCTGCGGTGAATGGTGATCAATTATTGGACCTTCCGTATTCGTAGACAATATAGAAGAGTAAGTGTTATAAACTAGCCGCTTGCCCCGTGGTTAACCGGGATAATATAGCCTTTGAAAAAAAGTGTAGGTTTTAATTTTAATGATTAATACTTCCGAAGATTGCTCTTCACATACATAAAATTAGGAACTTTAATTCTGCTTTATTTTTCATCATAATTACCATAATTCATATCTTATTGCATATCTATTTTTGTGTTATTGTACACTGTAACCTATCCTACTAATATAATAAATGCGAAAGTTTGTAATGATGTGTGTGTGTTTGTTGCTCTTTCACGCAAAAACTACTGAACCGATTGCAATGAAATTTGGTACGTAGACAGCTGGGCAAGTGGAATAACATATAGGCAACTTTTCATCCCGATATTCCTACGGGATACGGACTTACGCGGGTGAAACTGGGTCACAGCTAGTTTATAATACAAAGCACCTTACAAGAAGCGATTAAAAGTCAAAATTGATAATACGCCTTCATTGAATCTTTCTTTTGTTATTTATTATTGTTTCAATTATTCCGTCTACAATCTGAAAGGTGTTCGCAAATATTTCCTCGTGCCTGCTACCGCTGGTAACCGCAGGTAGACGCGAAACTCAATTGGTTTACAGTTACGGCATAAATGAGGCGAATTCCGCACCGAGGTCCTAAGGCGCTTACAGACATCATTTGTCTATCTGGTACTTATATAGACTAAGTGATACTGAAATTGGATATATAACGACTTTAAGATTGATTCATTACTTTTATCTAAACGTGAATAGCATACACGGTTGTGCTCGCTTACCATCAGGCGAACAACGAGCTCGGTTGCCCGTTAAAACAAAAATCTCCTCTCGTATTCATTTTCATTGATTCTGGTGATGCCTTATGCAAAGAAAATATTAAATTGTCACTATAACATCCACTGCCTGAAAAATATTGATCATCTTTCCTTATAAATTGAAGCCTATCTATAAAAAACACCATCAAAATCTGTTGCGTAATTTTTAAGATCTAATCATATAGACACATTGGCGGAAAGTGACTTTATTTATACTACGTAGTAACGGATTTAAACCTCTTTTTATACCGGTTTTATACCGTGTCATCTACTAGAGCTCTTGTTAGATCTAGGTCTAAAACCTCCTTCCTCTCTCACCTGCTCTGCTTATGAACAAAAAGTTATCATTATGACAGTATTCTGACAGTAATTGCGTAAAAGTGGAGCGATGTACATAATGATACTGTAAGAGGTGCTTTCTTAGTAATAAGGCGTCATTGCGATAATAATTGTATTTTGTATCCTATTCCTACTATAATATTATAAATGCGAAAGTTTGTAAGGATGTGTTTGTGTTTGTTGCTCTTTCACGCAAAAACTACTGAACCGATTGTAATGAAATTTGGTACGTAGACAGCTGGACAAATGGAATAACATATAGGGAACTTTTTATCCCGATATTCGTACGGGATATGAAGTTACGCGGGTGAAACCGTCGGGCGTAGCTAGTAGTATTATACTCGTAAATGCGAAATTTTGTAAGTATGTGTGTGTGTTTGTTGTTCTTTCACGCAAAAACTACCGAACCGATTGCAATGAACTTTGGTACGTAGGTAGCTTAACAACTGGAATAACACATAGGGAACTTTCTATCCCGATATTCCTATGGGATACGGACTTACGCGGGTGAAACCGCGGGGCGCAGCTGGTAGGTTGATAAATATATACTAACACTAGCTGCACACGGCAAACGCTGTTCTGCCTTACTCTGATCATTTAGAGGTGTGAAAAATAGATGTTAGCCGATTCTCAAACATACCCGATATGCACACAAAATTTCATAAGAATCGGTCAAGCCGTTTCGGAGGAGTATGGCAACGAAAACTGTGACACGAGAATTTTATATATTAGATGTTCTCTGAATCGTTTCAATGCATTGCTGTAACGATTGATCCAATTTTTTCTTCTGTTATAATCAACTACAAATCATCAACGAATAATTTTAGCCAGATTAACCGACACACATTCTGACCTGGAATTATTATATTATCGTAATATCGCATTGTCCAACAATATGAGAGCATAAAAAGTCGTCGATCGTGCCCGTGAGTTCCGATTATTTGTACAGTTATTTAACATTGCAGCACGTTTGTACGATATCGTTACGACTTGTTAAATGTCGGGTGATATGATTAAATGTTCTGAGTTTAATGTGACAATAATACAGAACATCTGTAACGTTACACCGAATTTTAGTTTCAAGATGTCAGTTGATGATGAATGTCAGACTAATTTGCTTTTAAAATTATATAAATATTATATAATTTCATAAAGATCTATACAAAGAATTGTCTATGTTAACGTGTTTGGTTTAGTGGAAATTTTTAATAATTCAGAATTTACCATATAAGTAAATCCCAGTGTTTATTGTGTATAATACATTATATCATGGACTAGCTGCGCCCCGCGGTTTCACCCGCGTAAGTCCGTATCCCGTAGCAATAACGGGATAAAAAGTTGCCTATATGTTATTCCAGTTGTCCAGCTGTCTACGTACCAAATTTCATTGCAATCGGTTCAGTTGTTTTTGCGTGAAAGACCAACAAACACACACACATCCTTACAAACTTTCGCATTTATAATATTAGTAGGATGTATATGAATTGAATATATGCAAAGACTTTCAACTTATCGTAACGACGCATTGTAAACGACCGCCATACGCCAAGTTTCGTAGAAAGTAAACAGTGGCTTGAAAAGAAGATGTTTATGAGAAAAGTACAGTTTTAATTCATTTAAGTATTTCAGTACCGGTAGTTACGTTCCGCATTATCCGTGTTTGGATGAATTATGGAAATCGCGTGTTTTAACTCGCTTAATCAAGATTATTATCGGAGAATAACATTTTTATGAACAAAGCTAATATTTGATTTAAAGTTTAAAAACTTTTTTCTCTGTTCAAATAAATATAAAACGAATTTGTTATCTGTTATGACTTATGTATCGTGAAATTTATTATTGAATATTTCCTGCATTATGATAAAACAATCATAAAAATCATCACAACAATGAAATATATTGTATTTACAGTATTTAATTTAAATCTTGCTTTATATGTTTACAATTTTTTATTTATAACAACCCATAAATCACATGATAAATCGATTAATTAACAGAACATCTAACAAATGAGTAGAAAGTTTTGGCGCGAAGATGAAATAATGCGCGCGCATGACAGCGCATTTTTTTTTAATGGAGTCACCACGTCATCTTGCTGTGCCGCGTTTTTTCCAAAACCTTCGAATTCTTCTTAAAAAAATATTAATTTAGTTGCTGTTACCTTTAAAATCAATAGATTTACTAAAGAAAAACCTTTGATCACAACAACTTACAGCTGAAACTACGTAAAAATTGTGTTTAGTGCCAGATAACTAAGCGAGCTACGTATGTAAACCAAAAAAGATTTCCTAAATTCAAGTACACACAGGTGTATTTCATTTTATCTATATCGTGTCAGCTGTTACCTGTTAACAATACAAAATTGCTCCAACATAAAATAACAGATTGTCAAAACTAACCTCATAAAACTACATCATTATTATCATTATATATAATTTGTATGAACAACAAGTTACATAAATTTAAATGTATTACCACAGATAACATAACACTGCAATGCATAACTATGTGTATAATTGTCTTGGCGATAAAAGAATAATGCAGAATTGTGTCAAATATAATTTCCATCTTTCAAATGAATACTTACTTAACACTAGCGGTCCGCCCCAGCTTCGCCCGTGGTATATATATAGCCTATAACCTTCCTCAATATATGGGCTATCTAACACTGAAATAATTTTTCAAATCGGACCAGCCATACTTGCTATTAGCGCATTCAAACAAACAAACTCTTCAGCTTTATAATATTAGTATAGATTTTCAAGCCACCCACGTCCCTGGGACAACAAATTCTGAAATGGCGTCAGATGACAACAAACACCAAAAGAATCACGTCAATTGGTTGATAACCCACGGAGTTATGATTTAGGAAGTAAGAAAGTCAAGAAAAAGAATCATTTGATGTGTGTGTGTGTGTGATGGTTTAATGTATTCATGTTAACAATTAAACATACATGTAAGCCTCTTGTAAAATTATCATATTTATAGACTACTAGCTGCGCCCCGCGGTTTTACCCGCGTAAGTAGGAATAACGGGATAAAAAGTTGCCTATATGTTATTCCAGTTGTCCTGCTGTCTACGTACGAAATTTCATAGCAATCGGTTCAGCAGTTTTTGCGTGAAAGAGCAACAAACACACACACACATCCTTACAAACTTTCGCATTTATAATATTAATAGGATAGGATTTTTTTAATAAATTCATTCAATTCATAGACACGATGGTTTAATTAGAAACGAATCAAGCAATTAAACACATACTATAATCGAGAATAAAACAATGGAATTCCCTTATGTGTAGTCGCTCATCCAATCGTCATACCAGCCACATACTTTCGCATCAAACCACGATTTCATCAAGCCATTTTCCCCCCAATTACCGCGAAATAAAGACAAAATTTCCGTCAAGCAATAAACATGTCCGCTACCGTGACGGTAGAAAGCAAATCTCGTTAATGGATCTCTTTGGAATTCTTTTATATTGTCATGCGAAGTAATCACAGTGATTTCCGATAGGATTCCGATAATCTTATTAACTGAAAGTTTCGATAAAAAGATTACATAGGTTTGCGATGTGTGAAGTGAAATATAATACCGGCCAAGCGTGAAAGGCGTCAATATATGATGTTATATTCTTTTTTTTATGTCATAGTTGGCAATGGAGCTGGTGGGTCGCCTGATGGTAAGCGCTACCACCGCCCATGAACATTTGGAGAGGCGTAAGATCAATTGCAGACCTTTCGCCTCTACAAATGGATTGTCGACTTTAATTGGGAAGGGATTAGGAAAGGATTGGGTCTCCTATCCGACTTAAAAATAGATATAAATATCTATAAAACTTAATTAGCGTTCCTTGTTCTTGTTATACAAGTATATGTATAAACCTTCCTCTTAATTCACTCTATATTTAAAAAAAAACGACATCAATATCTGATGCGTAATTTTAAAGATATAAGCATACAGACACACAGATAAGCGACTAATATACGTTGATTTTACTATGTAGTATAAAAGAAACGGATATTGCTAAGGCATTTTTACCAAGAACCATATGTATACATTATAACAAGTCGCATGCAAGCAACAAAACAATAGCCCGTTTAATTTCCCAGTACGCGACAATGCTTTCGCGTCATCAATATTACAATATTGTAGTCCAAGGGTGTCATGATATGATGCAATATGACACGCAAGCAAGTCTGGGAATCGTCTTTGTGAAGAAGAAATGATATATCAGTGAGTTTTAGTAGTGCAAATAACAAGAACCAGTCGTGTGATTCCACACGAATTTACAGGTAAAATCATAACATAAATACATGAAATAAAATCAATTAGCTTTATAAATGATTAAAGATTTTATAAATTGACTTTTCTTTTTGTTATGATTTGGGTACTAATTACTTTAATTGTATTATATTATTGGTATTTTGTTGAAATTACTTGATACATTAATAGTATTTCTATTACTCTTAGATTTTTAAACATTTTATAATCTTCACCTTTACGTATGTATGTAACCGACTCCTGTAGACTCGATTTTGACCCACTTTAAAAAGACAGATTTAAATCAAACTTTGTACACTTATCAAGTACCGGTAAATAAAGTCCCGTGTCCCCTACTGGGGCATGGGGCAGATGATATACATCTGTTTCACTGATCACTTTATGGACAAGTAGGTGATCAGCCTTCTGTGTCCTGCCAGATAAAGACATTTCATACCGGTGACAATAGAATAATTTCATAAGTTTATTTTATTCCGTTAGGATCATCAGGATTACATAATTTCTTTAATATACTTTAACATTACACCCTTTTCTTTCATAAAACCTGCAAGTGAGACAATTGACGATTGTTAAATCGCGTTTTTTAGTAAAATATCATCAAACCCTCGACTCTACGACCCGACCAGCGGTTTTAGCGTAACAACCACACAAACATTCGCATTTATTGCAGCAGTATCGGATGTAATAACAGGTATAAGAGGAAGATCAATGGCCGATTCATCACAAGAAGGTTACCAAAATACCGTTTCCTCTAATTAATACAAGATTGTAATCTTACGTTCCGTTCGTTAACGTTGTACTTATTTAAATGTGTGTGAATTACATTTTATACTTAGGGGGCGTCCATAAATTACGTGAGGTGTTTAAGGATCCCTCCTTAAGGGGGGGGTCAAGTAAAATCTTTCCAAATCTCACTTGGGAGAGGGGGGTTTTAATAAATATCACGTATTTTTTTTAACAGAAACCCGTGAAAATGAAGTTTAGTTAAAGTAAAAAAAAAAAGTTCTAGAAAAATTTACATATGTCAAATCTTGATATATTAGTATAGTATAGTATAGTATTCGTTATTTATCCTTTTAAATCCCGCCGGGGAGAAAGTTAAGGAAAATCTCACGAAATCTCACCAAGGATGGCGGGGGGTTCAAAAAATCCTGAAAAAAGTCTCACGCAATTTATGGACGCTCCCTTACACATCTATAAATACACATTTATTCGTCTTCAAACATGTATTTTAAAATGACCCTTGTACCTAACGAGACAATATCATATGTGATATCGTTACTTGCTGACCGGGCAAACGCTGTTCTGCCTTACTCTTATGTATCATTATGTATGAAACATAGATGTTGGCTGATTTTTTTTTTTTTTTTTTATGTCATAGCGGGCAACTGAGCTGGTGGTTCGCCTGATGGTAAGCGATCACTACCGCCCATGAACATTCGCAAAGGTTGGGCCTCTGCGAATGCGCTTCCCGCTTTTTTGGGCTAAGGGAAAAGGAATGGATTAACGTCTGGAAAGAAGGAATGGACTGGGACGGGTGAGGAAAAGGAAACGGACCTCCGGCTCCCCCATTCACCGCACGAAACACAATGGCATGCCACTATTTCACGCCGGTTTCCTGTGGGGGTGTGGTACTTCCCCGGTGCGAGCTGGCCCAATTCGTGCCGAAGCGTGCTCGACTCCCACAATAGTCAGTGTTATCCGATATGCACACAAAATATAGTCAAAAATGGTCCGTCCGTTTCGGAGGAGTATGCCTTTCTAATTTTCCTGGGCGTTGGTAGCGCTTACCGTCAGGTGTACCACCAGCTCCTTTGCCGTCTATGACGTAAAAGAAGAAGGTTACTGGGCTGGTGGTGCGACTGATGGTGCTCGCCTGATGGTAAGCGATTACCACGGTCCATGAACATTCGCAGAAGCAGTTCCAATACCCGCTGTATGGTATACGGGATATGGAAAGGATTGATGAGTGGTAAGAAGGAATGAACTGGGAAGGATTAGGAAAAGGAAACGGGCCTGTTCGCGATATGTGCAGGAGGTGAGTCGCAGTTTCTTTTTTTTCTTTACGAATAACTAGCTGCGCACCAAATTTCATTGCAATCGGTTTAGTAGTTTTTGCGTGAAAGAGCAATAAACACACACACATCCTTACAAACTTTCGCATTTATAATATTAGTAGGATAGTAGGATTAATTTAAAAGTTTAATTTCACTTTCTTTTAAATTCTCTTCTCTTTTAAATTTATGTATGGTTTTTTTTTATATTTAGTTTTTGTTATTATCGAATATTTAATTATAATAATAGTAATTCTTCTGCCATTCGGGGCGGAGACTGATCAAATAAACCAACGTTCATAAAAATTGGTCGAGCCATTCTTGAGCAATCAATGACGCAACTATCCCGACCTTGTATCATTAAAATATCGACGGATAGCAAAAAACGTTCTGCTGATTTATCCGATTTAGCTAGAAGAAGGATAATGTTTTTGAACGTATGTTTGTATGTACATCTATGTTTGTTTCTTTAATTAATTGATTTAAATTGTTAATGCTCTTGGTTACATAATAATTAATATTAAATTATGCTCCATCTTTAATCTAGAATCAAACCTCAGTCATCCATTATTTGTTTCTTAATAACATTTCAATGTGGAATGAAATTATTATACTTTTATCTTCAAGTAATCGTGTTTTTTTATCAATAACTCATTAATATATGGCCTAGCTTAGTACTTTCATTGAGGAACCTACGACCAAGAACATATGCGCTAAGGGTTTAACCATTTCACTTCTGAACCAAGGTTGCATTCACAATATCTAAGGCATTTAGAGTAACCTACTAACATTTAACTAAATAAATTATCATATAATACCAGCTATGAGAGAAAAAACGCCTGCTAGGGATGCCACTATTAAAATAATATGAATATAGACGCTGCTGGCCCGTCTTCAAACCCTACGTTTTAGTTTTATATTACGTAGTTATTTTTAAAGTTTAATTAGATACCATAATCTATAGATTAAAAATAGATACTGTACTTGTAAATACGAGTATATTGAACATTTTTATATTAGGTAAATCGTAGTTTATTGCATTCCCGTTTTTAAAAACTACGTAATGTCTAAGTTTTAATTTTACTTTTAATAGCATTTATACAAGAATTTATAAATGAAAAATGTGTCAAAAATAGAAAAAAAAAAACGATCATGAGGTGGGATTCGAACAGGCGTTTTATACGTTGGGCTTTGATCCGGCCTCATGGTGTAAATATTTCTATTCTTTATATAAATAAGTATTATTTTATTAATTCAAGACACTAATTATAATGACTTTCAACGGAAAATTTTAAAATAATTACAATACGGGATTGAATTTATAACAAATTTTAATAAAGAAAAATGTCTTAGTGCCAACCCTACCCAGTCTAACCGCTATTGGGCCAACAATATTGTTAAATAGTTTTACCACCATTCTATAGCACCGTATTGCGTTCACATAAAGCTCAATTTCGAATGGCGCAGATTTATATTGTCGCGGTCAAGTACCTTTCATGTTATGATACCCTGGTAACGGGTATTGAAAAAAAATGTCGGAAGCACACAGATGTTTTTTTTTATGGTAAAAAAATGTCTGAGTGCTTATTATTGAAATAGAATAAATGGTATCTGAAAAAATATATTCTCGTAGTTTTAATCAACTTTAAAAAATGTTAATATGATTATAATATGATGTTAAGTTTAAACTAGGAGATATCTGGTTTCGTTTAGCATAAGTGACTACCTATTGGTGATAAATTAGTTAAATTTTACTATATTCAGTAGTATTTAATGGAAGTTGTACAATAAATTATTAATTACCTTAAATGTCATAATGTAAAAAATTTTTGAAAATCGTCTTTAAAAGAACATGCTTTTTACTACCTTAATTCTATTCAAAGCGAAAGCAGAATCCAGAAACTCGTCATACCTGAAAAGAAAATATGTTATTATTAATAATTGTTATTATCTTTAAATTAACAATATTTATTAAGTCTCTTCCTCTCTCTCTCTCTCTCTCCTTCATACACACTTTATTCAGTTTTCTTTCAATGGTTTGTGTTGAAAATATAATTATAATATTACAATTAAAGTTAAAAATGATCAAAATTATTGGAATATGAGTTGTCGTATATGTCTAAGCTCGTGATTAAATCAACTGCTGCATGTAATAAAAAATAAATAAAGAACGTAATTATAATATACAATATTTAATTATCCTTATAAATATGTATTGTATTTGTTATCTTAATATAGATAAATTACGTGTTACATTGTTTGTCCGCGATGGACTTCTAAATTACTGAGCCGATTTTAATCAAATTTGCACACCCAATTTCATCCAATTTAAAAGATAGGAGAGTAAATATTATTTAAATTACGATAAACGACAACCCGGGCGAAGCCGGGGCCAGCGGCTAGTAAACATATTCAAAAAACCGATTTTCGCTAGAAGCATTAATCTGAATCGGTGGTAATTTAGCTTTCATAAATGCTACTCGAAGTTTCCATTCAAAAAAAGTTTTCGAGTTTCAGAATAGAGTTTTGAGTTTTTTTTAATCACAAAAGGCTATTAAAAATGTTATTATCATTATCAAAGTTTCACCTGACGTGCAATAAAAAGTGCTTTCTTTGTAAATTACGAACAATATGAAGCGATCTCACGGGAATTCCGCCATTAGTTATGATTAGTCTTTGTTTTCTATGGTCGCCATTTTGCTTTTGTGTTTATGACATAACTCGCTTATAATTGCTGATAATTACATGTTTGACGGACTTCAAAAGATTAGGAGATTCTTAATTCAATAACTCTTTTTTTGTTTTATTTTTAGAACTTTCAAATAGGTTTAACGATTTTAATGATTCTTTTTTTATTCGAAAATGGTGCGTCGTTTAAATTCGGTCTAATTTTGACAATTTGTAAGCGATTTAGTTGTTTTTAAGAAGTACTTTATCCTAAATATAATACTAAGTATGACGTAAAAACTTTTTTTGTATATCTGTTAAGTTTCAAATATATTCATTGGATTTAGATGAATTTTGCATGTTTCGATCAAACATATTCCATATAGGAGGAAGATTGTAGTATATAATTATTTTTATTTCTATAAAATACAAAAAAATTATAACAGTTATTTATTTATTTATTTATTTATTTATTCTTTATTGTGCACTTAATTAACATTAAAGACAAAGAAAGGAGACAAATAAAACTTACATCTAGGCACAATGGGCGGTCTTATCGCTTAGAGCGATTTCTTCCAGACAACCTCGGGTACAATAGAGGACTATTATAATAATAATATGGGTAGTAAAATTTTAAAGTTATCAACAACCCACACTCAAATATATATTGAAGAACTTAATGCACTCTATAAGTGCATATCAGTTGATTTATACTCCGAGAGCCGACTGGAGAAACTATAAACACGCTTCACACCGGTTTCCGATCACTAATTTATGTCAACAGCTGGCACCTCGTTTGTTTTAACTTCGTCTACACTTGCGTGCTAACATTCATTTATTTATATTAGGTAATTAAAAAAATAGCGATAAAAATAAATAAGTAATACAGGAGTATTCGCTTATGTGGGAAAATACATTTAAACACCTACACTTAAAGATTTTATTCGTACAAATTCGAACGATATATTTCTCATATTACAATTTCCCTTGTGATATTGTAATTTTAAAGCAGATTCTAAAACGACTCATCTCATCATCATCATCATCATCTCTTACAAAGCTACATGAACTGAATAAATGTTTGTGTCACAATTCAAGGCCGCGTTAGCGACTATAATATTATTTGAATAAATCTAGATAGGTCATGAACGTAGTTCGCAGCGGGACACGTCGAGTCTTCTGATTGGTCCATACATATCATTCGATATAGGTTGATTTTAAGCGGACCAATCAGAGGCCGCCACTTGTAACGAAACTGTCAAAATATCATTGCCTTACAATATTATTCGGGTTTAATGAGTTGGGACACTGTCTGGACATCTCTCGCCTATGCTCCGCGATCAAAGGCGTTGTTTTACTGTATGTTATTCTCTTTATAGTATAATGACATCATATATAATTATATCATATGAAGATATATCAATTTTAAAGCAATACTACCCAACATTTGCGATGCCAAAAATTAGTATATGTCTAGAATGAAGTCTTTTAAAGAATTCTGAAAGCGATTCTGTAAATTATCAATGTGCCGCTCGCTCGACGACTTAGAAATATGATGACTCATACAATGAATGGATCGCATTTAAATTCCTAAATATATAACAGCTGAAGACATAAGTTATCGAATTAGTAATTAACTAAAAGTATGAAAAATTATTTGCGCGTCGGAATAAAATGGGTTCTGTCGTTTTGTGTGTAAAAATTAGCATGGCATATATATGTATACACTAATTTTATAAAGATGAAACTCTATTCACAATATGCATTTTCATAGGCATCATTTTTTATGACCTAGGCCTAGCACGCTAGTAGCAGATAGATTAAATGTGAACTCAATGTCAAAAATGAGTTCAAATAATACTAGATTGTGAGCTCATATCAGATTCTTACCTTATTGTGTTATGTTAAGGCTACAGTAGCGCCCTATTATCAATAGAAATATAATATCATGTTTATATTGCAATATGTATACGTTTACATATTATTAGATACCTATGTAAATATAATCTTTGTGCACTCAACCGTTTGTGTGTCAATGTCGTGTTAGTCGGCCTGTTTCCTTTTCCTCACCCTTCCCAGACCGTTCCATCTTTCCAGTCGTCAGTCCTTTCATTTACCTTAGCTCAAAACGCGGGCAGCGCATTCATAGAGGCATTCCCTCTGCGAATGTTCATGGGCGGTGCTGATCGTTTACCACCATGCGAACCACCAGCTCAGTTGCCCGTTATGACAGAGTTGAAGACGTAGGGGCATTGTAAATGCGTTACCCGCTTTTAAGGGGTAAGGGATAAAGAAATGACGACGGGAAAAAAGTAATGGCTTGGGAAAGGGGAGGAATTTATAAATGCAACGTTTAAAAATATTGTTAACATAGAATAAGGAATAAAACACTGTGAAATACATTTAATTGTTTTTTATTTAGATACAAAAATAAAGTAATTCTGATCGATAAATTATAAAAATATAAAAATGAATCTTAATTAGATAAAACGTAGATAATACAAAAGTAGCAAAAACAATATCAAAAACACAATCGTGTAAAATGGCACATAACTTAACATACTTATTTCTTACTTAATCTACTCTTAATTAAGTTATAAATAAAAACCCGTTTAAGGCACATCAAAGTTTTAAGACACAATTACTTATTTTAATTCTAATCAAAACTCTCATAGATATACTAAATAACTTTTATATCCGATTATATTAATAATATAGTATAATTATCATCATCATCATCAGCCCATACTTGTTCCCACTGCTGGGATACTGGCCACCTATGAGGGTTCAGGCCATACACCACCACGCTGATCAGGTGTGTATAGGCATATATAGGTACATATTATATGTCGTCGATCTTTTAATCCTGGGACAAGCCGTTTTCCTCACGTTGTTTTCCTACATCGTTTTTGAGCAGTGGTGATGTCATCCACATGCCCAGATAAATTGAAAAAAATATATTGCACACGCTTGCCCGGTCTCGAACGCCCGACTTATTCTAAGTCCGAGGTCCTCACCACTGACCCACCACAGCTATTATCATTTTAAATACTGCCAAGCAAAGACAGTGTTACTATTATATACTCTTTTCATCATATTATACTGTAATAATAATTATACTATATTATTAGAAGTCGGGAAAATGTATAGTTTATTTAATATTACTATAAAAACACTATGTATTACTAATTTTTTTTATCAATCTTAAAAGTAACACTTATAAATATATCTTTAATTATAAATGCACGTAAGTAGCTGTGTATACATTTAATTATAAATGCACGTAAGTAGCTGTGTAGAGGTAGAATAGTTTCAGATAATACTTGTATCTAGACTTGTTTTCGCGCAAGTATTTATTTTTTTAGACTATGTCTATGTTCGAAGAATATTGTTATTGAGGCGGACTCTATTTCTGTAGTATATGTTGCAGTTAACATCCGTTATACTTTACGACGCGTTTTCAACAGATGCATTGAGTTACAACTAGTTCTAACTAGGGATACGCTTTAAAAACTAATACATAATTTGTAGTTGACGAGTATGTATGATGTAGGTTGATTGGTTATTCACCACCATGACCAGACTCGCTATAAACTGTTTTAATCTAATAACTATAATGATAGAAAATATCAACTTTGGTCAAAAATGCTTGTAATTTGGCATTATAAATTAAGGCATCAAATGCGTTTTTTTTAATTTTTTTTTTATGTCATAGCGGGCAACTGAGCTGGTGGTTCGCCGGATGGTAGGCGATCACCACCGCCCATAAACATTCGCAAGGGAATATTCGAATGCGCTGCCCGCTTTTATGGGGTAAGGGAAAAGGAAAGGATTAACGACTGGAAAGAAGGAATGGACTGGGACGGGTGAGGAAAAGGAAACGGGCCTCCGGCTCCCCCACTCACCGTACGAAACACAGTGGCATGCCACTATTTCACGCCGGTTTTCTGTGAGGGTGTGGTACTTCCCCGGTGCGAGCTGGCCCAATTCGTGCCGAAGCGTGCTCGACTCCCACATACAAAGTTCTCATTTTCACTTTCCGACCGACTTGTCAAGTGCCAATATTTGGGCCTCTATCTGACTGTATATTTTATCTCCGATTGTTTGATGGTTCCTCGTTTGGATTGCTGGAGGTGCAATTGCCTCGTGTTCATGTACAGAAGTTGAAACACGTAACGAATTATTTGTTCTCGTATTATTATAACCTCTGGTGTTATGAACATTACCTTGCACAGTGAATTTTTCTTGAACAGGGATAGCCTGTCTGTTCGTTTGAAGATGTTGTTTATTTATCTGCCAAATAGGAACAGATGGGTTGTATTGGGATGGATGTTGAACGGGTGGGGGTGCATTTCCATTGGCATTTGATATTTGTCCCGCATTATTGGATTGAGTTCCCGCGTTCCGTACTCGCTTCGAATTATTTTGTGTCTGCTGTTCTATCACCGGATTATATCGTCTATCATATTGCGCCTTGACGCTTACCATTTGGCTAGAAGTAGAATGATTTGAAGAGTGTGGACTATAAGTGTAGTTTCGTCTTTTTCGTTCTTCTGTCATTGGAACGCAATTATAGTGCGTTATAGTTACATCGCTCGGGAATGTAAAATTTGAATTTACTATTTGGGCTCCTTTCTCACTAGTGCTGTTGTTCATTGTTTGATCGTTTGACGCGGGTATGTTGCTGCTTTGAACATAATTATCGGTGTTTTGATTCGAATTAGACGGCATGGGCATGCGTGACGGACTTCCTTCGTTGCTACGAATGACTCTCTCTGATGATTTATTAGAATCATACTCGGTTTGCGTGGATGAACTACATTTGTTGTTAGTTATCTCTGTTATTGTTGGAGATAGAGATGAGTCTGTTTGTGTTTGCGAATTAGTTGTCTCATTGTTAGTTTGAACTTGCTGCGATACCATTTGACCGGTACTCGCGTAGTTTTGCATCTGTGAATTATTTGCTTGGTTCATTTGATTTTGTACACTACTCCCATAATCAATAGCAGATTGTAATTGACTTGGCCCAGAAGGAAAATGATTATAGTTTTGCCAATACTGGTTTGGGATCTGGGCTGGGCCATTCGGTGCTACTGCAGGCATGTAGTTTACTGGCATGTAATTGCTGGAGAAGGATTCGTTTCTTGTAGGAACTATATTCACACCAATATGGGGAAAAGCATTCACATGAATGCCATTTATATAGATGTTAAATCCTTCAGTCACCCTAGTTGGTTTATTACAACAATTGTGATGAGGGCAAGGATTGGAAAAAGCTCCAGAATGTTCTTGACAACAATTTGCACGTTGATTTTGTATGTGAGTGGATGATGAGCAACGTTCATTAAAATTTGTTTGGGTTAATTTGTTAGTTACATCCGTCGTCGTCGTAAAATCTTCGTCGCTACCAAACAACTGTTGCAATTTCTTAGATACTTCAATATGCTTATCAACTTTCTGCTTCGTAATATATGGTTCTTTGGTTTGAGCTTTCATCGTGGTAGCCAGTTTATTTGTATCTGGTGAAAACAAGAAATTCTTAATAACGTGAAAAAACGAATTAGTTTTTGTACAGTTGATTCTTATCTTGCCTTTAAGGAGGCCTCGTATTGTCAAGGTGATAACTAATTAATTTATTTGTCATCAATGTTGCTTGCATTACGTTATCTATGCTTACAGTAAATGCTGTCATCGCATCTGCCGCTTACCTTTGACGTTTGACTTGTTGAACTTCTTGTCTGCTCGCCGTTTCCTATTTGCGATAAATTTTTCAGCTTTCTCATAGGTAGCTGGAAAGATTTAAATAATGTATTCAATTCTGAATATCAAATAATTCCTCACATATATTATTATCTACTTAACGTTGGCTCACTTCACCACTTATAACTCAAGAATGGTTGAACGGATTTTAACTTTTTGGTTAATTGAATTTGTCTCTCTTGGATCAGGATAATAATTTTTCAAGTCAAGTTGATGGAACTGAGGCTAGCAACTAATTCATTATAGTTTTTACAGTTAACACTTTGTGCCTCTTTTAAGGTTAATTTGTATGCTGAAGTAAATAAAGTCGTTATAGCCTAAACTAATTCAAACATTATTTTAAATTTTATATTTCATTATTCAAATGACGCGTTGCTAATATTAACAAATTATTTGTGACAGTTAATGTATTCTATAATATTCTATTTTATTCTATTCTAGCCTAATCGACGGACAGACAGACAGAACAGAGAATATGTAAATATACTGCTAGTAGTATTCCGTGATCCAGCCATATTGATCCAGACTAATCCATTAGATTAATTAAATGAAGTGTCCACCAGTGTCAACACTACCCACTAACGATAGGTTAGGCTAATTTAATATCCCAAATTGAAAGCTATTCAAATTATTACGCAAGATCAAGTTTCGTAGCCTAATTTTGTCGCTAAAAAGGCTGAGTCAATTTTTAATTTAGGGGGTGAGGGGTACCGTGAAGTCTTACTGCAGTACTAATTCTAGTGCGGAAAAGTGATGGCACTAGACGATCTATATAGCCCATATCCTTTTCCTTCCCCTTCCCAGTCCGTTCCTTTATTCCTTTATCTTAATCTTTTCTTAATCCCTTCCCAATTGAAAGTCGGCAATCCATTTGTAGAGGCGTAAGGTCTGCAATCGACCTTACGCCTCTACAAATGTCCATGGGCGGTGGTAGCGCTTACCATCAGGCCTCCTACCAGCTCCATTGCCGACGGTGACATAAAAAAAAAAATGGCGCTGTATTTATCCCATACTGAAATTAGTACTGCTTTAGGACGTTAAGCAGTGGTGGCTCAGTGGTAAGAACCTCGGACTTTAAAAATCGATAAGTCCAGGTTCGAGACCGGGCGTGCGTGCAGGAAATAAATTGATTTTTTAATTTATCTGCACATGTGGATAACATCACCACTGCTTAAAACGGTGAAGGAAAACATCGTGAGGAATGCGGCATGTCCAAGAATCAAAAGTTCGACGACATGTGACATCTGCCAACCCGCAATTGGCCAGTGTGGTGGATTATGGCCTGAACCCTCATAGGAGGCCTGTGTCCCAGCAGTGGGAACATATATGGGCTGATGATGATGATGATAAGACGTTAATGTAACGCCCCGAGATACATCTACTATTGTTGTGAAAAACATTGCAATAGATTACTAAAATATAAATAAAAACTATTGTGGGAAATAATGATGTGTTCATAAAGAACTAAGGGCGGATATATTTTTGGAAAAAAATTAGTGTTTGATGTTTAAATACATTTGAAACGGGTTTGTTTATTCATCAATAGCTGTCCGGGTTTTCCTGAAATATAATCCCTACTAATATTATAAATGCAAAAGTAACTCTGTCCGTCTGTCTGTCTGTTACGCTTTCATGCCTAAACCACTGAACCGATTTTGATGTAATTTAATATGAAGATAGAACTGAACTTGGGAAAGGACATAGGATACTTTTCATCGCGAAAAAAGGGTAGAAAGGGTTGAGAGAGGGGATGAAAGTTTGTATGAAAGTTTGTTATTGTCAAACCGATTTTGATGAAACTTGGTATGAAGATGGAGCTAAACGTGGGAAAGAGCAAACCATACTTATTAATGTGAAGAAAATACTCCTTACCGTGTCGCGCGATATAAGCGAATTCTACGCGGGCGAAGCCGCGGCCGAAAAGCTAGTTGTTTTATAATAGTAACTGCTTAGAATTTAATATATCAGTTAGTAATAACAAATTTATCAAGATAGTTTAAACTGATTTAGAGTTTATTTGCAATCTTACATTGTATCATAAAACAATGTATAACTTTAATAAGTAATCGGCGTCACGTACACCAGTTGAAATGAAATGAAATTGATGAATTATGAATGAACGAATTATTCTCACGAAAAGTGGTTATAGAGTGGTGTTGTTTGTAAAACATCTGATCTGCACAGTTTGCCAGTCACAGCTGGTATGCGAATGATTACATAAAATAGAAGAAACATTAAAAATATTAAGTTGGAGCGTGGCTGGCGCTAAGTGGCTAGCCCCTTTTCCTTCTTACAATAACATGTTTTTTTTACTTATCTTTATATTAAGTTTTAGTGTTTATGTATACTTATTTAAGATAAAATTTACAGCTATAAACACATTTGTAGCAAAGGCGAAACAATACAAGGCCAATTACAAGTTTTCACGTGTATATCTCGTTTTGATAATTAAAAGTAATATCTCTCTGATTTAATGTTTAAAAAAGCATTAGCAGTACATTTTTTAATTTAGGCGCGCAGAAAAGATGTAAATAAATGTATTTTCTTACTTCTTTTCCTTTAAGAGTGTCTCAAATTCATATCATTTTTATTATTGTTATTGGTTATTTGAGCCAAGTGTTGTAATGTGAACAAAACACTGTTCTTATAAGGCTATTGTCAGGTTTGTTTATCATATACAGCGATAAGAGTTTTATACAGCGAATTCCAGGTAATGGAAACTTTAGTAATTTTGACTTTGATATATTTAAAATCTTAAACAACCGATAAT
>NC_052116.1:1220656-1221050 GCF_012273895.1 Zerene cesonia | reverse complement strand
TGAATTATAATATGAAGATTACTTCTTTTATATAACCCATTTTTTTATTAACAAGAGTTTTGATCAAATATGATCCTGACATCATGAATTCTTCCCACATATTTCGAGATAAGCCTATACACATCAAAAAATATTAATGACGTCATCTGGGAAACGCTCGCTGTGACCCTATTGATTCAATATTTCAATTTTCTATTAACTTCTTTTAATTTGCGTTTGAAAAAAAAGAAAGAAAGAGAGAAAATACACTTAATCACAAATACAACATTTTATCTTACAACTAATACATTTAAGAACAATAAAAAAATACATTGGATTATATTCTAATATTTGGATAGTATTTGTGATAAGGTGGACTACTCAGCATTTGCCTCTCCGTATTAACTTAAAAGCT
>NC_052116.1:1218517-1220646 GCF_012273895.1 Zerene cesonia | reverse complement strand
CTTTATTTAAATAAATAAATAAATAAATAAATAATATATGAATTCGCACAATCACAATTATTTATGAATTATAATATGAAGATTACTTCTTTTATATAACCCATTTTTTTATTAACAAGAGTTTTGATCAAATATGATCCTGACATCATGAATTCTTCCCACATATTTCGAGATAAGCCTATACACATCAAAAAATATTAATGACGTCATCTGGGAAACGCTCGCTGTGACCCTATTGATTCAATATTTCAATTTTCTATTAACTTCTTTTAATTTGCGTTTGAAAAAAAAGAAAGAAAGAGAGAAAATACACTTAATCACAAATACAACATTTTATCTTACAACTAATACATTTAAGAACAATAAAAAAATACATTGGATTATATTCTAATATTTGGATAGTATTTGTGATAAGGTGGACTACTCAGCATTTGCCTCTCCGTATTAACTTAAAAGCTTTCATCAATGCTACTGATTAATACACTAGTTTCATTAAACTAAAAATCACGCCTAAATCATGGAACCAAATAAATTGTCTAACTTTACTGAATATACGTAAGAAATTAATTCAATCCTGGCGATTTTAATCAATATAATAGAATACACTCACACTACTTCTTATATTTGATATGTTTACAAAGTTTGGTTAAAATCCGTCCGTTTAAAGTGAGCCAATGGAGTCTAAAGGATTCGTTTACAACACGGGTGAAGCTAATAAAATCGTGAAACATTACTAACCTGTAACATGCAACTCGACGCTTTGATACGAATCCCATTCTTTGCTGGGTTTCTCTTGCTTCCGGACACGTATTTCAGTCTGAAGTGCATCCTCTATCGGATACTTTACATATGTGAAGCCATGCATCTTTTTGCCCCACTTAGTAGGCACACAGACCAAACTTTCAATGTCATCGTGAGGCCTTTCTATGAAATGAACGACGCTGAACAGGTCCTTATCGAATTTTGTCACCTAAAATAGTTATATAATTTAATTAAACATATCTTAATTAAAATTAAATCATAAACGAACATAGTATTTTCTTGTGTGTTCTTTGATTTTACGCGAGTATTATAAATTTAGATATTAAAATTTTTTTTACGGATTTTAATACAATAAGTTTTAACAACAATAATTAAGTTTATATAAAAAAAAAAACTGAACGGCCTTCAAATTGTCAGAGCTAGCACAAATTCTACGAATTTACTCGTGATGCATTTTTTTTTTCTGAAATCACTCCAGTAGTTACTGAGATAAGCGTGTACAAACTAAGATTTTCTATTATTTAGTATATACTAAACAAATAACAACATAGCATAAATCGATGATAATATATTCAACAATAAACTCAAAATCTACAATGCGCTGGGTCCACCACATAATAAATCATGAACAATTTAAAATTCAACAGAGAAATTACGTTTATAACAATACAATTATATACAAGGAAAACGTTGCGAAAAATATCAAAATAACATTGCGATTTGTCGTTGCCAAGTAGTGACTCAACACGAAACTACTAATGATAAACAACTTTTTGGTTACTTGCGTCACATTTATAAATATCAAAAATTCATACATACCTCCAACATGGACGCTTTAGTCTCCTCCATATCAATATTCCTGTATCTCTAGGTCACAAACACTAATAAAAACTGTGGGTTTAGTAATATTTTTGTCCCAATTTTAGTAATTCACTTTATATACCATCGTGCGAACCGGCGTTCCCGACTGCTCGAGGATCAATGGAGTTAGGTCGTCCATTGAGTATGATATATTCACTGTCTACATACTGGGCGTGTTTATAGCAGCATCTAATTAAAAATCCTTATCAGTATAACATATGACCTCTGCCGAATCCCGACTTTTTACTTGCTAATCTCTTAACGTTTCCCCGAATCAGAGTATTGAAAACACTGTTATTAGCTTCACTTGTATGTTTATTTCTTTGTATGTTTGTAACCGATTTTTTTGGGGCGCGATTATGGGTCACTTTCATTTAAGCTTTGAAGATTTATCGAGGACCGATGACAATACACGAATTTGATAAAATTATTTTAGTATTTTCTTGTGTTTGGTTTCACGCGAGTATTATACATTTAGAAATTAAAAACTTTTCAACGGATTTTAA
>NC_052116.1:1119207-1217517 GCF_012273895.1 Zerene cesonia | reverse complement strand
ATAAATATTCATCTCTTTCTTTTGTCGATTTACTGAAGTTTCACTTCTATCGTGTGTGAATCGCACACACACCTTTTTTTAGTTTTTTTTTTTTATTTTATTATCGCATAATAATATAGCGCTCGCATTATTTGACTAGGGGTTTCCTAGTAACAGTTGGAGTGCTTTTTCAAGATTTTTTTCTAAAATTATTACTAATAGCAGCCCATCCCGGCTTCGCACGAGTTAATAATATAGTTAAAGAAAATACACAATGTTTTACAGTGAGTTTCTAAAGAAATAACTTTTCAACGCATAGCTAGCCGATCGGAGTTTTTTCTATTATTTAAACTCGTGATATCTTTTGAATGGAATATCCGAATCGAATCATTTTAAAAGGTGATATGAAGGTATTTAAGTAGTCTACAATAATGATTTATTTATTTTGATAAGGATCAATACCTAGGTAAGAATAAAAAGCCTTTTCTAGCGGTGGTATTTTAATAATTTTTAATCGTAGGACGCTTATTGTGACGTAACTATAAAAGATAGAGACATGCTGTCGCGACATTTTTTATAGATAGTGATGTGTCCTGAAAAATTATAATACATCATATTTTCTATCATTAATATCATTAATAAATCGTTTGTACTTTAATTTTTTACACCTTGGGTTAGATTATTAATGCTTTAGTAAGCATCACTATTTTTTTGATAATGAAACAATAGCCTATGTCACTCGGGAATAGTGGCCAACGGCGAAAGAGTTTTTTAAATCGGTGCAGCAATTGCGGAGCCTATTAATTTCACACAAACAAATAAAATATCTAATCTTTCCTCTTCATAATCTTATTATATGTTATTTTATATATTATATATAGTATAGTATAGATTGAGAAAATATGCTTTTTGATTGCACTGATTATGCGATATAGATCTCTCAGGGGCGCTGGGATCTAGCCGTAAGTATATAGTATTTTAGATGATTTTCTTTGCTTCTACTAAATATTTAAAAATATAGTGGATGAGATTAATTTAAAGTAAACTCTTTCAACATGGCGATTTTTAGAAAATAAAGACGATGGACAATTTTGCATATAATTTTAAGATCTACAACTTTTGTCTCTGCCCAGGTAACAGCGGAGCGAGCGGCTTGTCAGCTTAATTATTACGTAAATAAAGGTCGTTGATACGTCTTACTAGCAGTGGTGGCTCAGTGGTGAGAACCTCGGACTTCAAAATTCATTAGACGGGGTTCGAGACCGGGGCGAGCGTGCAAGAAATAAATTGATTTTTAATATATCTGCACATGTAAATAACATCACCACTGCTTAAAACGGTGAAGGAAAACATCGTGAGGAAGCCGGCAGGTCCAAGAATCAAAAGTTCGACGACATGTGACATCTGCCAACCCGCACATGGCCAGCGTGGTGGATTATGGCCTGAACCCTCATAGGAGGCCTGTGTCCCAGCAGTGGGAACATATATGGGCTGATGACGATACGTCTTAGAAGATATTTTGTTAATCATAAATCTGATATTGTAAACATCTCATAAAGCATCCTAGATTACTGCGAGTGAACGTAATTATGGATGTTGTTCAGTGGAGAGAAAGTTATTGGTTAAAGTATTATTATTAGAGACTAGCGGTCCGCCCCGACTTCACCCGTAGTACGCTCTCGATTTCGAATTGAGTCTGTTTTTAGGCCCAATGGAATATGGATTGTCATTGTGCCTAAAAATATGTTAAAAAATAACCCAATAACATTTGAGACCCTACGTTTCTGCTAAAAGACAGCCGACTTTAAAAGTTGTAGGCTAAATAATGGATTGATGTGGAAAATAAGGGCTGGGAAAGGAAAAGGATACACGTTCTACCAGCACCCTCACTCCCCGAACACTCGGCTACTATTTCACGTCGATCTGTGGGGATGTGGAACCTTCTTCGATGCGAGCTGGGCCATTTCGTGTTGAAGCATTACACTTGAATATACACTTGTTTAATATCTATTCAACTGTATAGTGTTATCATTCTAGGTAAAGTAAGTGAAGTCCCGTGTCCCCTAGTTGGGTATGGGGCAGATGATGTACATCTGTTTCACTGATCGATTTTCTTTACGGACAAGTAGGTGATCAGCCTTCTGTGTCCTGCCAGACCAAGACATTTTTTTTGTGCGTCCCCACCAGGAATTGAACCCAGGACCCCTCGGTTCTACGCTCACGCGTTAACCACTGTACCAAGGAGGCGGTCCGTCATTCTTGGTGAGATAGAAATAAATTAGTTTTTCTGCATTTATTTGACAAATCACTTCTCGCTCCATTGTTATTTGTTTTTTTCGGGAAAATGTTTTGACATTCAATTACTTATAACCAATTTGAAATCAAAATGGCGCGAAAAAATAAATCGATTATTAAAATCGACCCAAATCTGAAAATTATAATGTTTTTAGTAAAAGTTGTCAATTTAAAAAATCAGAATTGTTCTTTTTTATGTTTACTGAAAGTTAAAATTTTTTACGTGTCTTATTTAAGAGTTTAAAGGTTTTACTCCCAACGATAGCTGCTCACAGGAGACATGGTCAAATGGTGTGGTCATTAACCATATATGGCCATGTATACTCTAATCCGTACAATCACATTTCTTTTTATCAGTGACTCGGCATTTATCGGGAGAAAGTAAGCTATTGATAAAGAACCGTTAAAGGTTTCTATTGAAGAGACATCTTCGTATTTTCGTTTGTTTTTAACACTAACTGTAGCCCGCGGCGTCACTCGCGTGGTACCCGGGTAAAAAGTAGGATATGTACTAATCCAGACTATATATACGTTACAGTTCTTTAATGTCGGAGTCAAACACGCTTAGGCACGAATTGGGTCAGCTCGCACGAAATAAGAACCACACTTAGTAGAATTAGTAGTATGTGTTTTATACGGCTAGTAAGAGAGCCGATCCTGCGATTCCTGTTTCTCAACCTAACCAGTCCATCCCTTCTTTCCAGTCGTCAATCCTTTCCTTATCCCTTACCCCTCAAAGCGGGCAACGCATTCGCAGGAGCACTACCTCTATCAATGTTCATGGGCGGTGGTGATTGCTTACCATCAGGCGAAACAGCTCAGTTGCCGCTATGACATAAAAAAACTGACTCGCGTTTATAATTATAAACATTGTATGTTTACATCTTTTATAGTTTAGGCAGCGTACGCAAAATTTGAACGTTTCTGGTTGAATTAACCCAAATATCTTACGGAACCCCTATTTTCCAAAATAAAATATAGCGTATGTTACTCGTGAATAATGTAGCTTTCGAATGGTGAAAGAATTTTTGAAATTGGTCCAGTAGTTTTTGCGTAAAACCATACAAAGACACAAACCTTTTTTCTTTATAATCTAATATATAAAATTCTCGTGTCACAGTTTTCGTTGCTATACTCCTCCGAAACGGCTTGACCGATTTTGATAAAAAATTTTGTGCTTATCCGGTATCTATGAGAATCGGCCAACATCTATTTTTCATACCCCTAAATGATAAGAGTAAGGCAGAATAGCGTTTGCCGGGAGCAGCTAGTATTAGTATAGATATATAAGTAACTGAATTACATACGTGAAAGAACGTATGCGGCGCGAGATTGCGACTAATTGTCGCCCGCAGCGTCGCCTGGAATCCAGGATGTTACGGTAGCTAACTGTGACTAATACTGGCTAACTGGATTATACCTTATTACGTGTTATTAACTTATCTTACGCAATAATTACCACGGCGTAAGGGAGTGAAAAGTCTCTGATTTAGCACAGATTTTTAAAGATACGCTTTTCTAGTTAGATCTATCGTAATGTTGCTAGCTTATTTGACTTCATCATCGATTTCATCATCATCAGCCCATATATGTTCCCACTGCTGGGACACAGGCCTCCTATGAGGGTTCAGGCCATAATCCACCACGCTGGCCAAGTGCGGGTTGGCAGATGTCACATGTCGTCGAACTTTTAATTCTTGGACATGCCGGTTTCCTCACGATGTTTTCCTTCACCGTTTAAGCAGTGGTGATGCACCACATGCGCAGATAAATTGAAAAATCAATTTATTTCCTGCACGCTCGCCCGGTGTCGAACTCCGACTTATCGATTTTGAAGTCCGAGGTTCACACCACTGAGACACCACTGCTTTTTTTATGTATACTGTATGATTTAAAGGTTAGGAATTCGCAGGTTTTCCTTTTAAAAAAGGTGGGAAAATAACAAGATTAATTAGTGGATATTTATATAAGAATTATAACGAAAATCTTGTTTTGTAGACAACAAAATATAAACAAAAGTATAATATATTAAAGCTCATACAAACGATGTAAATAATCTAACATTTGTGAATTGACTAGTTTCCGCCCACGGCTTTGCCCGGATGGAATTAGGACATTTACAAATGATTTAGCGACTAACCCTGTTTATCCCAAGGGATCATTTAATCGTGATAAAAAGTATCCTATCACCTAAGTTAGCTCATACCCTGTTCTTATACAAAATTTCATCAAAATCCGTTCAGTAGTTGCAGCGTGATTGACGGACAAACATCCAAACAAACAAATACTCACGTTTATAATATAAGTTAATATAAGTGAAGTGTGATTAATTTTTTGTTTGGTCCAAAAATAACAATCAAATTATACAATATTCTATTCTTTCAAAATTTCTCATTTATAAAGCACTAGCTGCGCCCCGCGGTTTCACCCGCGTAAGTCCGTATCCTGTAGGAATATCGGGATAAAAAGTTGCCTTTATGTTATTCCAGTTGTCTAGCTGTCTACGTACCAAATTTCATTGCAATCGGTTCAGTAGTTTTTGCGTGAAAGAGCAACAAACACACACACATCCTTACAAACTTTCACATTTATAGTATTAGTAGTATACTGTTTCAATGTTATAAAACTAAAAATTCAATCAAATTACATTGAAATTCATAGTTAGGATGAGATATCATCAAATCAACCGTATTATTTCGAAATATACGAGTGGAAAATTCATTCAGTCAATAAGATCAGGCATCATCTCAGACAGATTGAAACACGAGCGATGTTAATGCATAATAGATAACCTACAACTTACTTGTGACAGCCCTACCAATAATGGCTAGCGTAAATAAATACTCCTTCAATGTCTTTATAAAGCCGCAAGTTATGTAATGTTGGGATTCCTATTCATGTATTCCCTTGATGGGCTGTTAAGCGTTTGATGACGTCATAAAGTATCGTCCGTGGTTAGGGTTGTCAAAAATTATATTTACTTTTCGGAATAGACATTATGATGTGAATATCAATTGTATTCAATTAATGATGATTGATAGGACAGTGGCAGTTTATCTTTTTATCATAAAACAATTAAGAAAATGTAATAAGTACCTTATATCACAAAATATAATTATTGTTTCAGTTACTAACAATACATAAATTCCATTGAAATGCAAGGTTTCAGCAATTTTTTTTTTTTTAGAATTTAGAAAAAAATCAGGAATTCCCAGTCGTGGCAACCCTGGTAGCAATAAAAAGGTTCACTTCGTAACATGGCGTTATATCTTACGACTGGTTCTAATGAATACTCCAGGAAACCTAACAGAGATTTATTTATAGTATTTTTTATAGTGCTTGAATTTTGCGTCTATGTTGTAAAAAATGTTCAAGAAATATTTCCTTTATTCATAGTGTTTCTTAATCACTAGCTTTCCACCCGCGACTTCGCCCGCATAGTCAAAGAAAAATAGTATAGTAGATAGTCCCGGTGTTTCCTCCGCATAGTACCCGTATCTGTGGAAATTCCGAGACAAAAACTGTATTTCCTTTCTAAATTTCTAAACTGCGTCTGTATCAAATATCACCCAAATCCGTTGGGTAGTTTAGGCATGAAGACAGACAGAGAGAGTAACTTTTCCCTTATATTCCATTCCATAATATTACTTGCTGACCCAGCAAACTCTTGTCTGCCTTACTCTTATCATTTAGGGGTATGAAAAATAGATGGTGGCCGATTCTCAGACATATTCAATATGCACACAAAATTTCATAAGAATCGGTCCAGCCGTTTCGGAGGAGTATGGTAACTAAAATTTTGACACGGGAATTTTATATAAAAGATTGGATTTTTAAACTTTAATATTCTTTTTATTTACCTGTACTTATGATATTTTATAATATACTATGTGTAAATCTATAGTGTGCCTGGTACATGGGTAAAAAGTAGCCTATATGCTAATCCAGACTATAATCTATCTAAGATCTTCTTCTGACAATTTGAGCTTTTATTTGTGGTATTTTAATAAAACAATTATTTTTTCCGTGTGTTAAAATTAAAAAAAATGCTAATCAAAATCCATTGCGTAATTTTAAATATTTAAGCATAATATATGTCCCTAATATAGGGACAGAGAAAACGATTTTGTTATTTAGTATTTTCTTGTATTTGATTTCACGCGAGTATTATATTTTAAACTAAAGTAAAGAAAATTAAAAACTTTTTAACGGATTTTAAACGCGATTTATTCATTCTATTATTAACCCGACGTTTCGAACACCTTACAGCGAGCGTGGTCACGGGGAGACTCCAAAGTTTTTAATTTCTAGACTTTTTTACTAGGTAGTGATAAGATATACTACTAGCTGCGCCCCGCGGTTTCACCCGCGTAAGTTCGTATCCCGTAGGAATATCAGGATAAAAAGTTGCCTATATGATATTCCAGTTGTCCAGCTGTCTACGTACCAAATTTCATTGCAATCGGAATTCGTCAATCGTCTTTTTTGCGTGAAAGAGCAACAAACACACACACACATCTTTACAAACTTTCGCATTTATAATATTAGTAGGATGCAACCACAGTATCGTGATTTACTCCAATTATAATTAATAACATTTAGAGCAGTGAAAGCTAAAACGGCTCGAGGGCCATATTTCGATATTTCTTGTGAAATCGATTTACGAAAGAAAGTGAATTATCGAATTATTATGTCACGGTTCATTGATTGTTGCGAGTCTGTTTGTTCATCGATTCGCGTTTACTTTGTTTGTACATTTTCTTATCTACACTAATTAAAGTAATACTAGCTGCACCCCGCGGTTTCACCCGCGTAAGTCCGTATCCCGATATTCCTATGTGTCATTTCAGTTATCTACGAGCCAAATTTCATTGCAATCGGCTCAGTAGTTTTTGTATGAAAGAGTAACAAACACAATAAAATATAAATAAATAATAACATAAAAATATAAATATAAATGTATATAAAAAGACAGTTAAATTAAAAACAACCTCTTTTATTTAATTTTTAGTTTTATAGCATTGAAATGCTTTATAAAAAAAAATTTGATCACGATAAATTTTTTCTATTCATTAAAAATTTCTCAACCTCTTTTATTACAAGTCGATTGATGAGTGATATAAAATCATAGAAATTATAAAATGACTTAAAAAATCTAGTCTCATTCATACAACGCTGCGAAACGTACTCAAATACTTAATTCCGACATTTATATTTCTAGAAATCCATTGGACGGCCATCGCCGAAGCGTTTCATGCCAATGCATATTTCTATTAGCATGCATGAGTGCATGCACAAATATGCGCATACGCATAAAAATATGCGCCCGCGCATTGCAATTTCCTTAAAGGTTTGTAACGTTCGCAATTCGCATGTGAATGTTAAGTGTTATTCAAATTAAGTTATGTATTTTAAGTTATAGACTATATTATATTGACGTAAGACGGTAACTGCAAAAGTTTGTTTATCAAAGAAATATATATATAACAAGAAGTCCCTATATTTTTAAACAAGTTTTGAACGTGGACTACCATTCGGAATTTGTTTTTATAAAAATGTAGCTCATATCTGACGAGCTGCGCCCCGCGGTTTCACCCGCGTAAGTCGCTATCCCAAAGGAATATCGGGATAAAAAGTTGTCTTTATGTTATTCCACTGGTCCAACTGTCTACGTACCAAAATTTCATTGCAATCGGTTCAGTAGTTTTTGCGTGAAAGGGCAACAAACACACACACATCATATTAGTAGGATTATAGGCTTTTTATGTCATAGCTGGTGGTTCGCCTGATGGTAAGCGATCACCATCGCCCATTAACATTTGAGGTAGGGCCCGCAAATTCGTTGCCTGCTTTAAAGGATATGGGATAAGGAAAGGATTACCGACGGGATTAAAAGAATGGATTGGGAAAATCGAGCAAGCGCACACGTGGTTACAAATCTATTTAGTATTCTGATACTTTAAATGGATGCTGTGGATTAGTCGTGAAAGCGTACCAGACAGATAGACTTTCGCATTTATAATTTAATAACATGGAAAAATTATTAAAATAAATGCGAATATATTTTTAAACATTACTATAATATATAAATATAGTGTAGCAGTGGTGGCTTAGTGGTGAGGACCTCGGACTTAAAATCGACAAGTCGGGGTTCGAGACCAGGCGAGCGTGCAGGAAATAAATTTATTTTTCTATTTATCTGCGCATGTGTAACATTACCACTGCTTAAAACAGTGAAGGAAAACATCGTGAGAAAACCGGCATGTCCAAGAATCAAATGTTCGACGACATGTGACATTTGCCAACCCGCACGTGGCCAGCTGGTGGATTATGGCCAGAACCCTCATAGAATGCTTGTGTCCCAGCTGTGGGAACATATATAGGCTGATGATGATGATAATATATAAATAGATACTTTGAAATACCCTACTGAAATTAATCACATCATAAATCATTTTTATACCAATTTCTAAACCGCTTCGCGTGATTAAAACACATCTGAGATATACTTTCACATTTATAATAAGAAAAATATAATATTTGCATTAAAAAACATGCAAACACGCATACATTTATTAATTTGTTTATCAAAACCGGTTTATAATTGTGCATCCCTTCGGTGGCATCAAAGGCGGTAGCTCGCTTCGTAATTGAACGGGTTTGTGGGATCTAGACATATCATTAAGTCATATTTATATCGAGTTTAGTGCATAATCTTTTCGAGTAATTAAATCCTTATAATACGAATGTCATGTTAAACTCGATGTAATATGTATGTGTAATAATTACTAAACACGTTTGTAACCAAATTTTTTTTAAGAATAAAATGTATTTATACTGAAATAAATTTGTTCCCACAAATAGTGTGTGGGTAAGTGTTCTTAATTTCTATATATCATAATATTTTTTTAGAAAATAATTATTATCGTTTATGGTTTATGGTGTATGAATTTCAATGAATTATATGAAAAAAATAATTGACATTTAGGTTAAGCTTTAAGGAGGGTAATAACAATTTTTGTGACAAAAATAACACTTAAAAGAGTTGAAATAGTCGTTGTAATAATGTATACAGATATATAATATTTATCGCACTGTCATACAAAAATACTGTATTTTACTGATGTTTGGTATAAAGATAGACTGTGGAATAACCACAGGTTACGATATAATATAAGTTGTACATGCTACAACATATTACAGTTTTAAAGAAAAACTGTAATGCAATGTAGGTTCGCTTCCCCTTACATCGCTGGTACGTAACAATTTTCATTATAAAATTCAAACGCGTTTTTAGACATTTTAATAATAACCTATAATAGATGTTTTAAATTATTCATATGAATAATAAGTTCTCATATTTACATATGTAATTCACAACATAAGTTCGTTTAACTTCATGACGAAATTCTGCAAAAAGTTCATAAAAATCTAAGCCATATCTGATCTCCATATGTATATATACTATAACACGGGTTTATATCATATTCTAGCAATTCCTATCTCGATTCAAGACCTCTTCAGTGAAGCCTAAGCTCAGTATAAAAAGTAACAAGTATCACATAAACGCAGCTTGACTCAGGAATGTTATCTCACTTATCTAAGTTTATATTTAAACCTTGAAACATGTTCAAGACATTTATAATAACTTGATATTTGTATTTGAATTAATTATGACTCGTAATGTCTTCTTGCAGATCTTGCTATCTGGATAAGAGCAAATTAGCTCTAGGAATGCCTGGATAAACAAATAATGATAAATATATCTAAAAAAATAAAAAAAAAACGATGATATTTATGATACTATGATCACAACTTATAATTGTATTACCATCCATTCTCAATACTTGAACAAAATTTGAATTAAATCTGTCCGTTTAAAGTGGGTCAATATCGCGTCCATGGTAGATGGTTAAGTACATACAGGTGGAGCTTGTAAAAATTAACTATAAAAAAAAAAAACTACATCACCCCAAATTGTAAAAAACTAGACCAAATTTAAAAGGTAGGCTCTAGATTTGATATTAAAAAAGAATCATAAAAATCTGTTAACCCCGTAAAAAGTTATGAGGTAACTAACACAAAAAATTACAGTCTGATTGACAACCTCTTCCTCTATTGAAGTCGGTTGGCTGTAGTCTTCAACTGGCGGTATATTAGACAGATTTTATAAGCTTATTTACCAACCAGAAGAGCAGTGCTGGCTCAATGGATAATAAATTTAGTACTGAGATAGTTTGCATCCGAGAAAGGATTACATATTTTTATAGACTTATAGTTTTAATCATGGTCATTCCACAGGAACGGAAAATTTTCCTTTTGCAGGCGAAGCCGTGGACTGACAGCTAGTCTTAATAGACTATATAAATTAGAATATATAAATTACGTGTCACATTGTTTGTCCGCGATGGACACCTAAACTACTCAACCGATTCTAATCAAAATTGCGCCCCATGTGCATTTTGATCCCACTTAAAAGATAAGAGAGTTCATATTATATAAAATACGATAAATGAATACCCGGGCGGAGCCGGGGTGCAGCTAATATTATATAAAACGGTTTACATTATACCCATTTTCTATCTGTCGATAGAAAGTACTTGATTTCCGATTAATTGCAGAATTATCATCTAATTGGTTGCGGTGGGCAACAGAGCAAGTCAGCGGTTGTAAGCCGAGCGCAGTGGCTTGGCAGGCTACAGTACTGCAGGGAAACGGGATCAAATGACGCAATAAACCGCATCCATTCAGATTGTCATTGTATTAGTTAGTAGCTCTTCGTCCCGGCTTCGCTTGTGGTACATACACAGCACGCAGTTATTACGTATAAATTCACGGCGTAAGAATTTTTGATGTCAAAGTCGTTCCTGAGATTAGCGTGTTCAAACAAATAAACGATCTAGTCAACTTTATATTATTATTAATTAGCTTTTACCCGCGGCTTCGTACCCCTAAAATTGGGTAATAAGTAGTTCAATAGACGTTACGATGATATAATATTCCTCTTGAATCAGATGCGTAGTTTTTGTAGCAGACAGCGAAAGCAAAGTTTTTTTAGCCTATGTAATGATTTAGTAGGTATAAATGTAACAAACAACAAAAAACGGCATCTATATATAATGTGAAAAGTGGTGCAAGGGTGCGGCGGTACTGGGCTCGTAAACTTTCGCTGTCATTATTGTGGGAGTCGAGCACGCTTCAGCACGAATTGGGCCAGCTCGCACCGGGGAAGTACCACACCCCCACAGAAAAACGGCGTGAAATAGTGGCATGCCACTGTGTTTCGTACGGTGAGTGGGGGAGCCGGAGGCCCGTTTCCTTTTCCTCACCCGTCCTAGTCCATTCCTTCTTTCCAGTTGTTAATCCTTTCCTTTTCCCTTACCCCATAAAAGCAGGCAGCGCATTCACAGAGTACGTAAAAGGTAGTACCTTTGCGAATGTTTATGGGCAGTGGTGATCGCTTACCATCAGGCGAACCACCAGCTCAGCTGCCCGCTATGACATAAAAAAAAAAAATAGCGTTAGGTCGTAAGCTGACATCGCGACGTCTATATCCTTTCCTAGTAATATTATAAATGCGAAAGTTTATAATGATATGATTATGTTTGTTACTCTTTCACGCAAAAACTACTTAACCGATTGCAATGAAATTTGCTACGTAGACAGCTGGACAATTGGAATAACATATAGGCAACTTTTTATCCCGATATTCCTACACGATACGGACTTACGCGCGTGAAACCGCGGGGCGCAGCTTGATTCATGATCTTGACTGACGACTTATGAGAGCAATATCTAACATTCTTTGAAGGTATTATCGACTTTCTTAAACGAGAGTAGAAGCATCGCGACATTCAGGGCATTACTTATAAACATTTATTTTACCGTTAGGTTAGGTATGTCAAGATTTTAGAGTTTTTAAATTTATATCTTTTGTTTTATAGCATTGAAATGCTTTAAAAATTATAAATTTTGAAAGAACAGAAATATTAAAGATTTTAAATGTTTTTGTTTACTAATAAATGTTATAGAAAAATTCGGTCAAGTGCGAGTCGGGCTCGCGACACTCAAAGTTATGTTATAATATACTATAATACTATTTAAATTTTAAATAATACATTTCCATGAAATGTTACATTAAAAACAAAAGTGAACTAAGAAGAAAGAAAGAAAAACCATTTATTAGATAGACATGATATAATTATATCAGACGTAATCTTTATTCTTTATTTATTTTAATGTTAATCAGACAGACATGTAACAATCTCAGTCTCCCCGTGTCCACTCGCTGTAAAGTGTTCGAAACGTCGGGTTAATAGCATAATGAATAAATCGCGTTTAAAATCCGTTTAAGTCTTTAAATCCTAAACGTATAATCCTCGCGTAAAATCAAACACATGAAAATACTATCATAAATATAATTTAAACTTCGTGATACAATTCTCCGAATTTGAACGCTGCTGACATTCGGTAACAATATAACTTCTTACTTGTTAAGATACTTCCAGAAGGATTAGATGCAACGATTACATCTCCCAACCAGTTTCAAGTAATTTCAGATAACATCTCTCCAATGTCGTCTTACTGGTGGGGGCAATGCAGAATTATTCTAAATATACCTTCGCTTCCACAGAAAAATAAACAGAGATTTAATGTACATGTCTTTTACATGGAAAACGAGTTTAGCTGATGGTAAAGAACAGAGCCTTTTGCATCCAGTTATTTCTACCGCATGTTTAGTGTTACCCAGAATGACGTTGTACAATGTTTATCTATACTTCGTATAAAGCTGAAGAGTTTTGTTCGTTTGAACGCACTAATCTCAGGAACTACTGGTCCGATTTGAAAAATTCTTTCAGTGTTAGATAGCCCGTTTATTGAGGAAGGCTATAGTCTATATATGTACCACGAGAAAAGACGGAGCGGACCGCTAGTAAGAAATATAGTTAAAAAATTAAAACTAATAATACTTACTCGAACAAAATTGTTTCAAAGCTCGTATAATAAGTAAGGAAATTATTTAATCGCGGTGATCCTAATCAGAGTGATAACATAAACTCGTGAAAATATTGTATTGCCACCAACTATTGATAAGTGTAGAAAGCTTGAATGAAATCTGTCCGTTTAATGTCTCAAAATCTAGTGTATAGGAGTCGGTTGCATACAGGTGAAGCTAATAAGAGCTGTTTATTAATTAGTTTCATTGGTTCAATGGTTATAATTAGTTATAATCAATTTCCTATCAAAACCCTACAAGAAGAAATGCTTATCGATTGAAACCCACTGAGTTATGGAGTAACAAATAAAAATACAGTCTAACTGAAAACCCCTTTCCTTGTTGGGACATCGGTTACATATAAAAACATAAACCTTATTAAAATTTATATAGTAACATTGTAAGTTTTCCTTAAATATATATACGCATGTTGCTTTGACAATAAAAATTCATAATTAAAATGACTTCTAGTCTTGTACTTTTATAAAAGAAAAACACAATATCCCCGTGTTACATCAAGATAATTTATAGTCGTCCTGCGTCTTACATCTATTGATAGGATCTTAGCAATTATTTCTTATGGCTAAATGTTAGGAATAAAACGCAGCTGGTATTGGACCCATAAATAAAATGAACTTGCATCATTGAAATATACCCATTTGTAAGCCGTATGCACACGCTGTAAGAAAAAGCCTCTCTGCGTTTGAATTTTAAGACAATACCTAATTGCACTTAACTTGTTTCCGTACTATCTGCGCCCCGCGGTTTCACCCGCGTAAGTCCGTATCCCGTAGGAATATCGGGATAAAAAGTTGCCTATATGTTATTTCAGTTGTCTAGCTATGTACGTACCAAATTTCATTGCAATCGGTTCAGTAGTTTTTGCGTGAAAGAGTAACAAACACACGCACATCCTTAAAAACATTCGCATTTATAATATTAGTAGGATTAACACTATAATTCATATAACAACAATTCATTTTATTTAAATTAGGCTTTTCGCCCCCGTAATCGAAGAAAAATAGACAGCCCGAGGTTTTCCCGTATAGTTCTCGTTTCCGTGGGCTATCCGGGATAAAAAATATCCTATGCCCTTTATGAAACTCCAAACTATTATTGTACCTAATTTCATTCAAATCAATTCAGTAGTTTAGACTTAGATTAATTGATCTATTAGGGTATATAGTATCGGTCGCGGACGTATTTTAACCAGCTTCCGTGGCCCCTTCACTCAAGTGGCTAGACGGAACACAGTGGGGTTTTTGTCGGTAGGAATCCGACATAACCAACGGCTCCATCCCCGGGGGCCGTGGGTATCTATGCAAGATTTCCCCACTATAAAAAAAAAAAAAGGGTATATAGTATCCAATGAAAAAAGGATTATTTTAATCTGGCTACTCCATAAAAAGGTTTGAGTGAGCGTACATAAAAAAATATATACACTTCGACTTAAGAACCTCCCCCGTTTTTCATCGATTGATAAAAATAGCATTACTTCTATAGCCTTCATAAACTCTTATAGTAATTACGTTCGAACCATGGCGTAAAGGTTTTAATAACATTAATAGTATACATACAACCTTCATAGGAGCTTTAGAATAAATTTATCTACATACTTTGTTTCACGTATATATATATTTGTGTGTGTGTGTAATTACACACACACATAAAGACACTGGGGCTCTGTGAAAAGCCAATAACTTTAGTTTTTAAATTTCTGCGTTCTTTTTACTCGACCAATCGCATGCTTTCACAGGTTATGCGCGAAGTTCGCTGCTTGTCAGTTGACACATATAACTAACTTCACGCATATAAAGAAAGAAAAGGAAAAACATTTATTTGGCGACAATGTGACACGATACACAAAAACACAGATGAAATTAAAAAAAAATAAAAACAAAAGTAAATAATAATAGCGTGTCCCACAGTACCGCCAAAAAGTATCTAGTTCAGCTTGTGCCAGGCGTTGGTCTGGCGCTGGTTTTCAACTAGATCTTGCATCGTTTTATTTAACACCGCGTTTCCCAGTCACAGTCCCTATAATATAACAATTATCAAAAGATCCATATATGACGTTAATAAATAAATGAATAATCTACTAAAAATACTCGATACATTTCACATCCCCTCCAACTAACACTTACTTCTCTGTTTAAACAAACGAAGTAAAAGTGATAAATTAGAAATACTTAGCACTTGTAAGAATGTAAATAGAACTGATTTCGATATATTTTTATGGCGTTTTCACTGTGCCTCACGCAGTATCTACTGTTATTTCGAGTTGGCAAAAAATAAGTTATCAAAATTCAGGTATTTTTAGTACGACTAATTAATTGGTTAAACAGTTTTAATTCTAACAATATATTCGAAATTTAGTAGTTACCTATGGGATAATATATTCACATATTACATGTTTAATATTATTGTAGTTTGGGGTATATAATATACCTTGATATATTAAACGCAAAGCTGACTGACTGTGCGTTGATAGCACAGCGCAAAATACCACTATGATGTAGGCATCCGCTTAGAAAAGATTTTGATAAATTCTACCCTTGAAAGAATAAAATATGGGATACAAGACGCAGGCGAAGCTTTGGGCCACAGCTAGTACATAATGTATTGTATCAATGTTTGGATATTCACAATACATAAACTTTTTGATAATTACTTACAAGATTATATATATATATGATATAAGAATCGATTCGAGTGAAGTCTACAACTTGTCTCTGGAATGTTCTTAGAAAACAATGCGTTTATTTCAAATATTCTATATGTAAGTCCATTAGGCTAGAAGAGAAGCACCTCGTAAGGCAGTTACCGGTCCGTCGCGCTGACTCGACCGTTATATTGTTAACTCGGTCAACGCAGCCTTATATTTCGTTTTGGCGCGAATCTTATATTGTTAAATAATAATAATACTCGTTTTCCGCAACTCGACGTCAAGCGCCCATTTTGCTTGAAAGAAAAGGAGGGGGCCAGTCAAAGCTGGAACCATCCCAGCTCCTCCATGAAGCTAAGCAGCTTGTGAGGGCTGCTGAAAACCTCAGAGAGGGACCTAGGGCAACCCAAATGCCTTGCCCTGTACTCCGCAACCGCCGTGCATTCCATGATCACGTGGGCTGCCGTTTCTTCAGAACTGTCAGTGATCCCTAAGTTAAAGAGATGCTTGTTAAAGGGACCATGACCTGTTAGGGCCCCTGTTCATCTTATATTGTTATTTAGAAGCCTATTTATAATTGTACGTGGGCGTCAACTGAGGTAAAACTGGGGAAAGGGGTTTTACTGCGATTTTAACGCGTGCGAGGCCGCGAGAAAAAGCTAGTTATAAAATAATATATACCGGAATACGTAATTGCTATAAGGGCATTTCTCAAGATGTAGGTAGATACTATAAAATATAACAGTTAATCTATTATACAAAGGAAATCCGGCACTATATGTTAATTCACGTAGCTAAGTAAATGTATACAAAATATTGTATTAGCGAGACGTTATCTATACTACAATTATATAGATGAAGAGTTTTTTTGTTTGCTTATTTGAGCGCACTAATCTCAGGAACTACTGATTTGAAAAATTCTTTATTGAGGAAGGCTATAGGCTATATATGTACCACGGGCAAAGTGGACCGGCAGTATATGATATTTGTTTAATTGGACATCCGGTGCATTTGTAATGGAGATGACTTTGAGAATTTACTGTGGAAGTCTAGCATGCTTCGGCACGAATTGGGCCCGCTCACAAAAAGAAGAAAGGGTAAAATGTTTCAAATATATGACTCGAGCGCGTCAGATAAAGATATCAGAGGTTAATTACAACACAAGATGGCCAAATTTCGCTATTTTGACGATTTCAGAATTATCGATATTTTCTGCGGCTCCAGTGAGCGCACCCACCAATATAAACAGCTCCTTAGCAATAGGTAAGGTACCTTCCCTTATAATAATCTGACGCGCTCGAGAAATCCCCAAATTCCCTCCTGGGCTCCCTCAAAGGTACCTGTAATAATGTGCAATTAAATTTATGACACTTAAAATATACTTACAAACTAATGCGTGGGTACTAAAGTCTTATTTAATGGACGCTTTTATAGGCAATTAACGTTATTCACATTAAACTTAAATTAAGCCATAAATATTATACCTACTTAAATCATAAATGTTTGAAAACTTGGTATTTTAATGATTTTCTACAACAGAACCGATGCTTGAGGTGAATTTAATACAGGCGGCATTTCGCTTGATGTCTTCGTTTTATTAATTTATTGCTCACTTTATTATTTATTGCTATATATTTATTGAAATATCTATATAATATGAATACATAATTAAGGAATTAGTACTTCGATAAAAAAGACTTACTAACGAATATTCATAATAGGATATCTCTAAGGCTACAATTAATTGGCTTACCCAAGTCTTTATTCTACGGTTATCCATTTAAAATCGTTTTATTATAGTATCTATTTCAAGATTTTATCCATTTAATATATGGACCTGACGTCTTGATAGCAGGTGGGAAAAATTATGGCCATAAACGAGATGCACTTTTAATTTATGTCCATAGATTATGTAAATTACATAATATGATATAGAATTAATATATGTATACATAATGTGCAATAAATAGTTTATTTACAAAATAGATTCTTACTTTTAAAGAATAGATAACTTTTTTAAACCTGCCAGCTATTCTGACCGGCCAGCATCGTTTCTATTGTAATGTTTTCTTCAACCTTTTTGGTCGTGAATCATAGTCATCAGTGGTATAGAAAAAAATATTGACATTCAAAATTCAAATTGTTCGGCAGTACTCTGTACTATTATTCTGATATAAAAAAAGTATGCAGTCATTACGTTTTGAAATACTGCCTGTAGTGTTATCTAATAAAGATTATATAATATATGTAAAGAATAATTTGAGATTTGTTACATACCCATATACACGAAATAAACATATGAATATTATATTTCCGAGTAATTGAAATGAATGGTGGAATTTTATCAACGTTTCGCTGTGGTTTTACGCATTATTACTTTTCCAAAATTATGTAGGTAAATAACATCGACTCCATAAATAACTTTCAGGTTCTACAACTTAATTTTCATGGAAATATCTCATGATTAATATTAATTAAAAAATTAGGTTCAAATATTTGAACCTCAGAGTAGTTTTGTGCATCAGTACCTAAGTATGTAGCTAAATCGCTACCTATTTTACTTTTTAATTATTCGATTTTGCATCTCTCTAATTTGACTGGGAATTTATAATCATAGAAATAGTTTCAATTACAATAAATGCGACTGTGTGCTTTAATTAACAGATTTAATGTTTAAAAAAGGCATTAGCCATATATTTTTTTAATTGAGGTTCTGTGGTGCAGTAAAGATGTAATTTCATCTCTTTCATTAATAGGTTGAAATTTGTACATGATCGGATCAGAATGGAGTTTTGACGGTATTTGGACTGGAGGGGATGTGAAGTAAGTTTGGGTATCGCATATAATGAATAAATCGCGTTTAAAATCCGTTAAAAAGTTATGAGTCTCTAATTTCTAAATTTACAATACTCGCGTAAAATCAAACGCAAGAACATCATTTATTCAAGAATTTTACGAAATTCTTTTATACATGAGTCGTGGCACAAGCCGGACGAAGCCCCAGCGAATACGAGTATTTTTCTAGAAACTCATAAAATACATTACTATTTTAATATAGATATTAAATACTGTAAATAAAAATTCAAACATTCGCATAATCCAATAAATAGAAAGACTAGAAAGCTGCGTTTATGAAATCTTCTATCACATCTTGAATACATTACCGAAACGATGTTTTTTTATGTCCGCCTCAAAGTGCGTATTTTCATATAAATATTTAGCAATTTAAACTGCTCTATTAATATTAGAATGTTTCTAACAAATCGATGACACGAAGAAAGTACGCAAAAGTTTAATTAAGACAAGCAATTAGTTCACTTAGTAAAGAAAAATATACCGTAATAAGTAATAAATCTTACAACCGTAAATTAAATGTACAAACTCATAAATAACGCAATCGTCTTTCATTCAATCTTTTTCTAACTTATTAACTTATATCTTAAATTATTACTTATAATCAATAAAATCAAGATGATACTTAAATAATGGCAGTATATTATAATTCCTCTATTGTACCCGAGGTTGTCGGAAAGAAATCGCTCTAAAGCGATAAGCCCGTCTATTGTACATAGTTTTTTATTTGTACATTATCTGTCTATTTCTCTCTTCTCTCCTTTTCTTTAAACACGTACGACAAACAATAAACAAATAAATAACATTTGTTTCTCCCATTAACAAACACCAAAAAGCACTCACCCAAATGAAATGCCGCACTAAATAACGACCACAGATTCCACAATCACAAACACACAAAAACAGACATTGTTAATGTCACAACAAACAGTTAATAAATCGTGTTTCAACGAACACAACCATTCACTCACACGGTTGGATCACAACTGGCGTGTCTCAGCGAGTCAGCAAATGCATTGAAATTTGAACTTGGAGTTTTCAAGAGCGCACCTGTATTCTGTTGAACGGGTCTATGTTGCTTTGGGATTGCTTTTAGATCGCTATCGTGAGTTTGCACTATTTGTAAGTAAATTCGACGTTCTTTAAATGTAAAAATGTACTGTAAATGTGATATATCTGTATATTCTATGTGAAATTAAATAAAGAATGAGACATTTTTTAAAAGAATAGAAAAAATTCGATTACGGGGAGGGATTCGAACCTGCGTTTCTTGCCTCGGCCACCCGTGATCCCGGGATAGGGATAGGTCCCGTGATCCCGTGATCCCGGCCAAAAGGCTAGGCGTTGCTACGGTTAGGCAAGAAACGCAGGTGTGAATCCCGCCCCGTGATCGAATTTTTTCTATTCTTTCAAAAAATTTCTCATTTATAAAAAGCATTTCAAAACTATAAAAACTAAAAATTAAATTTAAATAAAGAATTCAAAACCGAAATATTTATACATTTTACGTATATCATTGCATCTTACAATACAATTCTCTTTATTCAATGTACATAAATGAAAATGAAAGAAAACAAGAGAGGAGAGAAACATTTAAATTCATTTTAAAGTATTTAAACATTTATACCTACATTATAATCTCACTAGTACTTCGCAATAAACTCACCTATTTCACACAAAAATTGTGATTAAAACCAATTAAACTATCCGATTACTTGATTAATCTATAACATAGATTGCAATTTATTTGTTCCCAAACTGTTGAACATATTTTATGAGAAAATGATAAAATAAAATTGATATTTTTTATGATACACAAACAGCATAACCCTAATATGATAATAATAATTAATTCACAAACTTCTTATCTTAATTGTTTTTAAAAGTGCAACTCTTACAAGATAATAAAACAAATATATGGAAATAACAGCATGAACCTAGTTAAGTACCACTCTTAAGAGAAAATAAATATCATATATTAATATGTTCAAGTTATTTCAATTTTGTAAATATCGACATAATAATAATAATAAAGAAGATTAGAGCACCTTATTAATTTTGAACTCAAAAATATCGTTTTCAAATTTAAAGTAAGACATCAGAATAAGACCGTATTACTAAGGCAGCTACCGTAGCGTACAGACGGACACTCACCTTATATACCCGCCAGAACGAAATTTACTATTAATTATATCAATAAATAATTCAGTTCGAACGCATTAGTTTAGAATCCAGATTGTTCATTGTGTAAGCATTACTGGTTGGATTTAAATTAAGATCAATACATAATTCACATAAATCCTACTAATATTATAAATGCGAAAGTTTGTAAGGATGTGTGTGTGTTTGATGCCCTTTCACGCAAACACTACTGAACCGATTGTAATGAAATTTGGTACGTAGACAGCTGGACAACTGGAATAAAATATAGGCATACATTATCCCGATATTACTACGGGATAAGGACTTACGCGGGAGAAACCGCGGGGTACAGCTAGTATTTGTATAATACTTGTATCTATAGAAGCATTACCGTTAATTGCTTAAGTTGGTAAATAAATGCATGCGGTTCATAACAATCGTAAGTTTAAAAGTATACTGCATAATATGCAACATTAATTCCTGTTTTTATTACTCATAGAACGACTTTTCTAGAAAAAAACATTGTAAACTTAATTTCCGTGCCCATACCACAGATAACATAATGCTATATTTCAATACGTATCTAGTATTAAATTATTATCTGTGCCGATATACTATATGAGCCCCACGTCAATTTTTTAAATTTTCAGATTCGATTCGAAATTCGTTTTTTGAAATATTCTTTCCTCCCTTGCCATGTGGTGAGTTTTCGGATTTTTTACCGCGGTCTTATATAGTGAAACATCTGATTTCAATAGCAATTTTTTTCTAACTACGCGCGCATCTATTATAATAGAATCACACTAATATTATTAATGTGAAAGTTTGTTTGTTTGGATGTTTGTCAGTCAATTACGCTGAACGGATTTCGATGAAATTTGGTATACAGATAGGTATGAGCTGACTTGGGTGATAGAATATTTTTATCCGGATTAAACGCTCCCTTGGGATAAAACAGGAATCTTGATATCTGGGCGGAGGAGGATATATATACATACACATACATCCATCCTCACAAACTTTCGCATTTATAATATTAGTAGGATTTGGATTTTTCACGTTTTTATTATGATTAGGAGTTGGGGCTTGTAACGGTGTATTACATGAGAATAATTTTATTTCTACAAGCTGATCACCCCGGATTCGCCCGTGGTACCTACATACATAGCTTATACTCATATCACGTACACATCCAAATGTGAAAGAATTTTATAAAACGCCCAAGTAGTTCCTGAGATCAAAACAAACTAATTCTTATACAATATAGACTCGCAAACAACGATATTTTAAAAGCTCTAAGAACCATTGTCTATTTTTATCTTTTATGTAATAGGGTAAAAAGGTAAGTTGTTATTTATGTGGGCATTGCATAATGGGACAGGTGCATTTAACCCAGCTGCTTCATGCAACTAGTTTTTAATTAAACGCTTAACATTTAAGTTCTAAGGAATTATCGTCATCATAGATACTAGACAGTATTCTTATATAGACACTAATTCTAGCATAGAATAATATAGAATACTCTTATGTTTTTGTTTGTAACTATTATAACACACTTCTTTTAATTAAAGACAATTAGGAATTTTCCATCCGTGCCTATTATCCTGGTCCTCTGGTACCTGCTGATACCTACCTACCGTCTTTATAAAGCGGTTTACATGGGTCTCCAGATCGCCCTCCACTGTATGAAACGTTAGTTAGGTATTTAACAAATAATACTTTCTGTGAGGATGTGGTAAGATTGGCCTAATATGCGCCTAAGCATTGATCGACTCCCATTTAAGCCATCACTGAGCTTAGAGGAATAGAAATATACGAAAAAGATTAGAAGCATACTTGGTCGAACATTCTTTGGTTGAGACTTCACACAGCAGGAAGCGAGTAGCGATATTTATGTTTAATTTTTTTTGTGGTAAAGGTATCATCTAGCAGCAAAATTTGTGGAAACCTATTATCCTTATATGTATGTACGTCTATTATACTACTCCGAATTTAGCGCGCGCGTAAAGTCGCAGGCAAAAGCTAGTATAAATGTATCTTAATTTTTTTCTATACCTTCGATGTAATGATATTAGTACAAGATGTACCTATAGAATTATGTATATACCTAATTATTAAAAAAAGGTGGCGTTAAATTATTAATTTTAAAACAAACTATTGATTAATTCATTATTCTAAATTCTAATATCGTAATGTTATGGCAAAAAGAAATTGTACATTTTGCATTGTACATTTTATTGACGCGCCATCTACATTACAAGATTGACAACTAGTTATACCACGCGTTATGTTGTCTTGCTTCTAAAAGCAGCAACTCAGTTCCCGTCTGTATCAATAGATGGCAGGGCAACAAATTTAGCAATGCGAGACTAATTTGTAAGTTTTTTTTAATAATGCCAGATAATATAATACAATGCCAATAACCATATTTTCAACTTTTTTTTAGATGTCATAATTTTTAATATCCAGATTTTAACATAAAAAATACCTACTGCCAGCTCCCTTTTATTTATTTAATGCGGTCGCCATTTGATAATTTTCTATAATAGCCTTTGTCACTACCACAAATTATTCTGTTAATTTCAAGTTTAACTCATACTTATGTCAAAATCCGTCAAAAATGTTATGAACACAATATTGTAACAGTCAGACATACACATACATACGCAGTAAAAATACGCTAAACAACATTACCCTACTTCTGACGCAGTCGGTAAATATTTTGCGAATTCTAGGTTTAACACTAGGTTTACTTAGCTGCCAGGCTTTCCACATTAATTGTTTGTGAAGCTAAGAACTTTCTCACTTAAGTGGTAAAGTGATTTTCTAAGTACGATTGGCTCGACACAACCGTTTTATTTTATTTTCTCTAACACAAGTGCTTACTCGGTCAGTATAATAAACATCTCTAATTACTCTTCTATTAAAATAATATAAAATAATTAAAATTGGGAAGCACAGCTATAACAGATAGACTTATATTGAGTTGACATAGGATGGATCCTACATTAAAATTTGTCCATCGATTATCGAATTAAACGACAAATTCAAAAATGTGTTCTAATGTTCTTTTTGATATTTTAGAAGTGACATTATTATTTGATTGTGTTTCATTTTATCGGAAGGATATGTTTTAAACAAGGATTGTGAAATCGCTTTTAGTTTAGTATTCGTTTAACAACATAAAAAACAAAAAAATGAACACTCGATTTAAGAGCCTCCTTCGGTTTTAGGACGAAAGTAGAAAATAATTTTATTTTCGACGGACAAAAACACGAAGAGATTTAAAGAACATTAAACATAATTTTTGGATTTCCTCTTAATGTGGGTTCTTAATTTTTATGGCGGTTCGTTAGAAAAATATTTGCGTATTCGCTTTCAGACGATTTCCTCTGCTTTTGAACTTAAATGTCTTAAATGTATCCTATAAAAAATTCACTGCTTAGTGCTTAAGTAGGAATGAAAGAATAACTACTAGCTGAGCACTTAGTCACGTAAGTCTGTATCCTGTAGGAAAATCGTGCTTAAAATTTGCCCATGTGTTATTCCAGTTATCCAGCTATGTACGTGCCAAATTTCATTGCAATCGGTTCAGTAGTTTTGCGTGAAAGAGACAAACATACACATACACATACATCCATCGTCACAAACTTTCGCATTTGTAATATTAGCAGGATAGGATGGTGGATATATATCATCGTTAGTTGTTAGTATGTAAGTTTATTGGTGGCAATAATGTTTAATATATTCTATATCTATAATAAATAAAATTTATTCATAAAGCTGGTGGGAGTGAAATATTTAGATAGATAGACATGACTAAAAAAAATCAGTAAGCTTATTTCATGACCACACAATAAACACTAGATTTAGAATCGATGGTAGAGACGGTTTCTCATAGATAGATTTATTTTATGAAAAATAATGCGTTAAATTGTAAGTAAATGTTACGGATCGCAATGTTTCCCGGGTATATTATAATCTAACGGTTTTATAATTTCACAGCGACATATACATCGAGTATTTCATCTTAAGATTCAACTCAGTGAGTGCTGGGTCGGAGTGAGACATCGTTATCTCAACAACCACTATCAAACGGTTACCAACTTTTACCTGGTGCTGCCAACATTTTCTTAAAAATTTGCTTTGAATTTTTCGTTTTTACTGACATACTAGCTGTTAGCCCATGGTACATATATAGTTTATGTCACTCAGTGAAGTAGCAGCTTTCTAATAGTGAAAGAATTTTTGAAATCGGTCCAGCGGTTTTTGCGTAAAAACGTTACAAAAAACATAAGTTTCCTCTTTATTATGTTAAGGTAGATAAGATTTAAGAGAAAATATTAAGTGACGTGTACATCTTTGACTACTGGTACAACATTTATATGATAAGTATGTAATATGTAAGCTTATTTATATCGTTGTAAGTATTTAAAAAAAACATATATAAAAAAACTCGCCTTTCTGTCTTCGCTTCGTTGATTCATTTGACTTTATGTCCATTTATAGGCAATCATTCAAACAGTCTATCCAGTTTTTTGTCCCATCAATATGTTGTCTGTTACCTATGACTCCTACTATGTAGCTACAAAATTTGTTAACATATTTTTTTAAAGTAAAATATACCTAAATGTTTACCGCCACAGTCCCAAACTCAAACTTGATTCAGAAGAAAAAGACCGAACGAAGAGAGGTGATTTAAAAACTTTCAAAGCTCAGTTTGAGTTGTCAGGAATTGGTTATGTACACACATTTAATTTAAAATACAGTTGATTATTAGATATCAACTGTATTTAAATACTCTAATGGTTGAAAATTGTTTCGAAAATAATATTTTCGATGAATAGAATCAAGCACGCTTCGGCACGAATTGGGCCAGCTCGCACTGTGTACCACACCCCCACAGAAAACCGTTGTGAAATGGTACGGATGTGTTTCGTAATCTTACTCCTTAAAATCAGGCAGCACATGGTGTCTCTGCGAATGTTTAATGGGCGGTGGTGATCGTTTATCATCAGGCGAACCACCAGCTCAGTTGCCCGCTATGACACAAAAAAATATAATGCAGATATTTGCATAACGTGTCAGAACTTGTTGAGTTATCGAATCCCAAAAAATTTCAACTTAAAATCACTGAGAAATTTGGTGCATTCCTACGTATTGCGCCCTCGTTTTCAAACGTTGATTTTTCAATGTTCGCCGCAGCTACCCTCACTTAATTAATAGTCTTTGTGACTGGCCGCGATTTGTTATCAACTGACTATATCAATTAAACATTCTTATTGAAAGAAAGAAAGAGCTATTTATTTTAACACACAAATACATAAAAAATAATAAATGAAAAAAAACATAATAAGAGAATGAAAAAAGAAATAAATAAATTAATATAAATTACGCGTGGTTGCATGCGCAAAAGAGGATGCCACTCAGTATATTTGAGGAAGAACACCTCAATACTGATTTTCAGTTATTACGATCAAACTAATCTTCATGGCCCCTTTTCATTTTTAACGTATTTTGTCTGGCGTTAATTTATAAACTAATACTAAATAATATGCTGGCTTTTCTGATCAACTTTTAATTAACACTCGTAAAATAAAACAGTCGCGTTGCAAGCAGAAACTTCAACATCGTAACGTTGAAAAATGGACGAGTTTTATCAAATCCCCGAAACTCAAACACGAACTACCTTCGAATCCAATTATTCAGATTACTGTATCAATCTTTTAGAGATTTTGAACTAGCCCTTTGATAATCTCCAGTTTTCAGATTAAATTTCAATTTAATTTCGGATTTCGGACGGATTCGTTTATAACATCTGATTTTATTCACTTACCTACTGACGTTTCTGTAAATATTCTAGAAGGCTTATTTAGTATTCGTTTGAGACAATTTATTTTACAGATAAAATGTACATAACTTTGATTATTAATGCTATGGGACGAAACATAAAACGAATATGAAATAACAGCAACAGTATGATTATTATTAAACTAGCGATCCGCCCCGGATTCCCCCGCAACATATACATGGTATATGACATAGACATATGTATATAGCACTCATATACAACGGAGAATGTATTTTTTTAATCAGTCCAGTAATTTCTGCGATTCGCGCGTTTAAACATTCTACTACTATTCAGATAAATATTGTTGGTATATAAGTATAGATAAACATCGGACTTTGCCGAAGTCCTATCCTTTTGGGGCCTTAATTAAGAGTAGAAGAAAAATCTCCTATCCTACTGATATTATAAATGCGAAAGTTTGTAAGGATGTGTGTGTGTTTGTTGCTCTTTCACGTAAAAACTACTGAACCGATTGCAATGAAATTTGGCACGTAGATAGCTGGACAACTGGAATAACTAATAGGCAACTTTTCATCCCGATATTCCTACGGGATACAGACTTACGCGGGTGAAATCGCGGGGCGTTAATAGTAACAGAATAAATCCCGACACGATAGCTGACGAGCGTTTATTCTACATTTTTCGTATTTCTTTACTTGACAGAAATGTGAGTAAACAGTGAATCTAACCACCATTGTTTGAGGCTTTTTTTAAACATACATACAGTGACTACTGACTGGTGTTTGCTTGACCTCGATTTGCTTGTTTATACTGTGACATTAATCTATTTGTGTTTGTTGTAATTATATCCGTTTGTTTGTCCATCGCCACTTACCTGTAATGAAAATTATTGGATTAGTTACAGTAAAGTTATTCTCGTAAGTGTTTAGAGCATATTTTAGGGTATATAGATTACTAGCGGTCCCCCCCGGCTTCGCCCGTGGTACATATATAGCCTCTCTCTTCCTCAATAAATGGGCTGAAAACTGAAAGAATTTTTCAAATCGGACCAGTAGTTCCTAAGATTAATGCGTTCAAACGAACAAACTCTTCAGCTTTATAATATTAGTATAGATTATCGCGAAATTCTAACAAGCACCCATGTACCATTCACTTATGCGACTCGACGGAACACAGTGGGGTTTTAGCCAGTAGGGATTCGACATACCCCACAACCTCTTTCCCGGGGAGCCTGGCAGTCTAGCAAGATTCCCATATAAAAAGGAATATGGATTATTTTAAATGTAATTGAACATATATTTATCAAAAGTTGAAACACTCATAAAGAAAAAATTTGTAAATCGGAATGTTTTATGTATCTGCATAAAACAATATTTTGTTTATTTCCTCTTTCCAAATCCCACCACACAGTCCATATATATCTATTCTTTTAAATGTTTCATACATTTATAAACATTTTGATATTAAACTAAAACTGAAAATAAAGATAAAAGCCATTTGATGGAATTATCCAGAAATTGTTTGAATGTTCGATGGTTTTATTTTAGGAATTATTGAGTGAGGTCTAATAAGAGTATCTTATATATGTTTGGTTTACCTCACACAATCATGGGCGCACTCCCTCAGCCTGCAGTAGCTGCAGCTGCAGGTGGAATAACAGGATCCAAGGTCGGAGTCTCCCAAGCTGATTGAGTCGAATCTTCGACCCAATTCTTCGGAACTTGGCACCGTGTTGGTGCGCCATCTGGAATCGTGAGTGTGTGTAAGTTTCGAATTGGGTCGAATTGGAGATTTATAATGTGCATAGAAATCACAACGTAGTTAAAATAGTGTCGCTTTCCGCCGTCTGCGCGTTCTGCGTCATTGCGCAACAGATTTCGATGAGGTTTTTTTAAAAGATATTCAAGGGGAAGGTTTATATGGATTTTAACATAGACAAAGGGGCGGGAGGGGGTCTTTTACTCCGAAATTATTGTTAATTTGAAATTGTTGTCATGTATTGAAACATACTATTTAAAACGCATACTTCATAAATAAAGTTACCTATATGTATATTAGAAGGAAGAAAGAAAGAAATAAATAAATTTATTGTATATAAAATAAACAGCTGGGACTGCTGGAGCTGGGAATATTACACCCTGGGACTGGACTACGTTTACAATATTGCGTTGTGCATTAAATCCGAAGCTGTTCTATTATGTATTAAAAATAATAACAAACCTAGCACTCTTCGAGTCCACGTGTTCCACAAGAACATTCCACGTTCTATGAATCAGGTACAGAAGGAACAGTACCCTGGACGACTCGGCATTCTGAGGCTCTTTTCTCTTCTTACTGTTCGCACTGCTGAGCGCGCTACCCATGTTCGGAATTTAAACAGTCACTGTCATATCGACCGTCGCGGCGGACGCACGTGCCCTGTAATTGAGAATTTATTGTTTTTTTTAATATTGTTTAAATTATGTGTGTGCCAGATTATTTACGTATGATCAATTGTTTGTTTTATTAATGTATTTGTCTCAATAAATTAGTCTAATCCTTTCCATATATAATTTTTACTAACTAATATTATTCATATAAATAAAAAATGGCGCCGTTTAGTAAATAGGCTAGTCTTTTGATTCGTTGTCTGATTAAACAATACTATATGTAACCTATTAAATAAATTTATGGTGATAAAATTAGTCTCAGGATATCATAACATTTATTTTTCTCCAAATATATCATTAATTCCAGGGAATATTATTTGTCATATAACTGTTTTAGAAATTAAAGTGAAATTTGAAATGCAATGTTTCTTTCTTTATTCTTTGCATATTGACAATGATACATTGATATGTATTAAACTAAAGAAATAACAATATAATGTAACGCATACAATAATATTATGTAATATGATATATTCAAGGACAGTATGCAATACTGTTGTATATATATATATAACATATATCCTATTTGACGCCGTGGGCTTTCAACCGATTGATATGATTCTTTTTGAATCTAACAGAAAATTGAGAAATTTTGAAAGAATACAAAAAATTTGATCACCAGGCAGGATACGAACCTGCGTATCTTGCCTAACCGTAGCAATGATCAAATTTTTTCTATTCTTTCAAAATTTCTCATTTATAAAGCATTTCAATGCTATAAAACTAAAAATTAAATTTAACAGAAATTGTTTTTATGCTGTTCCATTTTAGAATCTAGAGTGGAACCTCATACCCCAAGAACGTTAGTGACTTCTTTGTAGAAAGGATTCGTTTTTCAACTTGTATGTTTGTATGTAACCGAACTTATGCTCGTGTTTAATCCACTTTAAAGGAAATATCAGGTTAAAATCGTCAAGTGTAAATAGTTTCCGTAATTAACACTAATTTAATATGTAACTCACACTCTGTTTAATAGCAAGTGAGGAAAATTAGTTGATTCTTTCATGGAAGCGTGTTGTTTTTACTATATTTATATTGCATTGGATTCCTTACATGTTTTTCTATGTGAATTAAAGGACCGCGTTTGGTTACAAAATAAGTAATAAATAATCAAATCTCAAGAAGATGATGAGTTTTTCGTTTACTTTATGTTAGAACAGAATTTGGACCAAACGGAAGGCACCTTTCTAATAAAAAGATAATCATCAAATTGGGTTCACCCAGTAAAAAGTTATAAGGAGAGAAAGTTATGACGAGCAAATACAAAACGATACAGCCGAATTGAGAACCTTTTTAAATAGCCAATCTATGTTCGTAACAGATTATACCAAAATAAGTTATCTGTTAATTAATTACTTTACGTTAAACGCGCTTAAATTAAAAAAAAAATCACACCACTTTCAAACGGGTTTTAATTTTACGGGCATATTTTACTTTCTATATCCAATATGATTATAAATTAATGATGTGTAACACTATATGAAGCACTTAATACACAGTTGCGATGAGTGTAATTGATTTTAACCGACTTCCAAGAATGGTGTAATGGCTGAGCATGAATGCCGAACAATCTAGTGTGAAAACTAATAGTTAATTTCTTTTCATATATACAGAGGACCTCCCCATTTTTTGAAGTCTGATAAAAGAAGAAAATGGACCCCTTTTCCTGTATGATGTGAGAAGTTGATTGATACATATTTTACAGAGACTGTCTTTCAGCTTTTTGTGTTCGGATAATATATTTTAATTACTAAACCATAAAGATAATATCATTACTTGATTAGTGGACTTCTTACAGAGTTATACTATCATGAAATGGGCTTGAATGTTCCTTCAATTAACAATATTGATACCATATTAGTTCTATAAATAACGGAATGTTATTGGGTCTAGTTCTGGCATTTGAAGCACGGCGTAGACAAATAATAATGAACATTTTGTGAGGTTAACTACATCTATATCCATATGTGGTAGTCGAGCACGCTTCGGCACGAATTGGGTCAGCTCGCACCGGGGAAGTAAACACCCCCACAGAAGACCGGCGTGAAATAGAATTCTGCTGTGTTTCGTTCGGTAAGTGGGGGAGCCGCAGGCCCATATCCTTTTCCTTCCCCTCCCCAGTCTTTTCCTTTATTCCTGTCACCAATCCTTTTTTATCCCTACCCAATTTAAAGTCGGCAATGCATTTATAGAGGCGCATTCAACAGTTCAACAAAAAATATCAGAACATATATTTTCAATCAATTATATAGTAATAATATTTTTTCCTATTTAATCTTGGCACCTGTAATAATATATTTCAGTAAAACAATGTGTAAAAAACTAAAAAAATAATTCCGTTATATAGATAACAGACAAACATATTTTTATATGTAGTATTTTCTTTTAGAAATTAAAAACTTTTCAACGGATTTTAAACGCGATTTATTCATTATATTATTAACCCGACGTTTCGAACACTTTACAGCGAGCGTGGTCACGGGGAGACTGTCCAAACCAAACGTCAGTCACCCCGTGACCACTCTCGCTGTAAAGTGTTCAAAACGTCGAGTTAATAATATAATGAATAAATCGCGTTTATAATCCGTTTAAAAGTCTTTAATATCTAAATATTATAAACGTGCTTATACATTCAACCGAATTAAAACTGTTAGAGCCATTTGCCAATAACTCCGACCTTCAAAGATTGTATGAATCACAAAGGAGAGATTAAACGAAACATATGTTACGTAATATTCCAGCCACCCCGATTCATCCTACCGATAATCCTTTGTAAATTTCATCCCTTTGTAGTGACGTTGAATATATTAAAAATTGAACTCTGCGGCGGGCTCCAACTGAAAAATATTTATTGACTTTGACGCAGCATGAATTTTTAATACTTCGCTATTTCTAGACCAAAAATAAAAATAGAACGGTATAGTTTTGTTTCGTAACGATTATTACTGCACCAAAATAGAAGTAAATATCATCAAATGATGAATCAATGGGTATAGATAGATTCCATTGCTAAGATTAAACTAACCCATCTAATAATTGCTACTGTAGTGTACAATGGGTTATGACGTCATGAGTGGTGTAATATCAAAATTTATGTACATTTGATTAATAATGAAAATCCTACTTGCTACTAACATTATAAATGCGAAAGTTTGTACGGATGTGTGTGTGTTTGTTACTCTTTCACGCAAAAAGTACTGAACCGATTGCAATGATATTTGGTACGTAGACGGCTGGAAACCTGGAATAATACATAGGCAACTTCTTATCCCGATATTCCTACGCGATACGGACTTATGCGGTTGGAACCGCGGGGCACAGCTAGTCAGTCATAAATACGTGTAAGCATGAATAATTTCGAATGATACATAGCGAATCATAAAGATCATAGCGGAATTTAAGTTTCTATTTAGTACAAGGAGCTTTATTTATTTGTACATACAATAAAGAGTCAAAAATATCAACTGTTTTCATTCCCATGAATATAATTTATAATTGACTGTACATTTAAAAATAAGTGAAAAATCATTGATTTCAGTACATAAACGATAACATATAACAAGCAGACTATAAGTAGTACAATAATATACTTAATTATTATTATTAATCACACTTCACACTATAATATTATAAATGTGAAAGTTTGTTTGTTTGGATGTTTGTCCGTCAATCACGCTGAAACACACGCTTGGTATACAGACAGGGTATGAGCTGACTTGGGTGATAGGATACTTTTTATCCCGATTAAATGCTCCCTTGGGATAAACCAGGAATCTTAATATCCGGGCGAAGCCGGGACGAGCGTCTAGTAATACAAATTTAATCAAATATGTGTGTGTTATATATATTCAATGTTTTGTTGTGTGTAACACACAATTTTTTTTTTAGTGTAAATCAAAGCACATCGCTTTATAAAGCTAGCGCTTTAAAAAGCGAATAAAATGTAAAAGTTAGAATTAATTGAATATATTATTATAACAGTTAACTAACAGTTTATATCGGTTAACGGGATCAACTTGGCTATTACCATGGCTGCGATTGCGATACGTTTGCATATGCAAATTCTAGACTGGTTATTGCACGCGAGTTTGTCTGTATTTTTATGTCACCCTCCTAAATAAGGAATATTCATATCAAATGCAGACACGCACACACGTATTATATTTGGGTTTTTTCGGCAAGACATATGTGTGCAATATTATATAACAATAACTGGCGGCCGAAGTTGCAAAATCGAATTTTTTTATTTGTTCCCTGTATTTTTTGTAGTTTTGTGTGGGAGTTGAACCGTAAGGCACAACAGAATATGCCATATTGACGTCACGGATTTACAAAAAGAGTATTTAAAAATATAAGTTGAGGACTATACAATTTATAAATTAAATTCTAGCACCCATGTCAAACATGATTTTAAAAACTACACTACGAGAAACGAAAAAAGACAAAACTTTTTTTTTATGTCATAGCGGGCAACTGAGCTAATGGTTCGTCTGATGGTGAGTGATCACCAACTCCTAGAAACGAAAAAAAAACATTTTTTTTATGTCATAGCGGGCAACTGAGCTGATGGTTCATCTGATGGTTCACCAGGGCCTATAATCATTCGCAGAAGTCATTTCAATTAGAAAAGTATTGACGCTTGGAAAGAAGGAATGGACTGGGAAGTTGAGGAAAATAAAATGGGCATCCGGGTAAGGAAACGGACACATACTTCGCTACCAACATCAAAAGTAACTTCTTGTTAATTATAACTGCTGTTTTTAACCGACGTTTCATAAACAGACATAAACAGACAGTTTAGTTGTTTTGTTACTGGATAGCGCCGTGATTTTTCAGCCTATTGACGTGCTTGTGTTTGATATAATTTGGTCCCATATAGAATCTCATGAGGGACCTCCCCCAGGGATATACCAATATTTTTTTGATATAATTATATTATATGCACGTTTGTATCGACCGCCTCCTTGGTATAGTGGTAAACGCGTGAGCGTAGAACCGAGGGGTCCTGGATTCGATCCCCGGTGGGGACAATAAAAAAAAATCTGATCACCTACTTGTCCATAAAGAAAATCGATCAGTGAAACAGATGTGTATCATCTGCCCCATACCCCAGTAGGAGACACCGGACTTCCCTTTTTACGTTTGTATCAATGAATTCTATCGCTTACAACACACTAGCGTGATTACGAAGTGAATTCATAATACATAAATACGATTTTACGAAATATTATTTAATTGTACTATTTATGTAAGGTTTTTGTTATACCTGTTCTTAGTTACTAGTATAACTTTTACCCTCGGAATCGCTCGTATAAACGGTACTTATATATGCTAAGAGGAACTAATGAGAATTGGACAAAAATCGTAACAGAAGAAATAAAAGACGTTGGGCAGATGACATAAAACCAGTAGATGATCCAGAGTGGATAGCGGGAGATAGAGAGAGATGGAAGTATTTACAGGAGGACTTTGTCGAAGGACAACTGTTGACTCAAACCACATAACACCTGTAAATATTCAGAACACGAATCCTAACATTAATTTATAAATAACTAGCTGCGCCCCGCGGTTTCACCCGCGTAAGTCCGTATCCCGTAGGAATATCGGGATAAAAAATAGATGTTGGCCGATTCTCAGACCTACCCAATATGCTTACCAAATTTCAGAGGAATCGGTCAAGCCGTTTCGGAGGAGTATAGAGACTAACATTGTGACACGAGAATTTTATATATGAGATTATTGTAAAATAAAACATTTATTAAGGCTTATTTTATTAAATTTATTTTTACCTATATATATAAATGTCACATATCATAAAAGTCGTAGTATTTTTGAGTATAAAGTCAGTCCGTTTATAGCTCTAAGCACACAGCTGGAACAATTTTGTTAGGACTCTGAATGATAAAACGTTTAAAAGGAACTATTAGTTGATGTCATATAGCTATTAAAATCTAATTTTTATAGCCAGGTTATAAATGTAATGACTATGTTCTAAATAGCGTGTTTATTAATTCTACTAACATTATAAACGCGAAAGTTTGTAAATATGTATGCATGGAACGATGTTCGGATATTTGTTACTCTTTCACGCGAAAACAGCTGATCGGATCTGTGTGAAATTTGGTACAGAGATAGATTATAGTCTGAATTATCATATAGGTTAATTTTTTTCTGGGTAGCACGCGAATGTCTCCTCTGGTTATAGTTAAGAAAATGAATACATATGATAAAGATTCGCAAGTGATGAGTTTGGACTATAGTTTGTGTGCTCTTCACGCTTAAACTACTGAACCAATTTAGATGAAATTCAGTTCAATAATAGTTTGAGACTACCATATACCTAGTTTTCATCCCGGACCGCTGACTACCTATGTTTCATTCGCGAGCAAACCGCGGGTGAAACGCTAGTATCTAATGAAGATAACGCATAAAAACCTTAATATTATAATAATCAAGATGCCACGAACTAAGTCACTAACTCATAGAAGTCTAGACTTTCCATATTAATCAAAATTTTGTTTGAATTAAAGTTTTATGAGGTGAAAGCACAGCTTAAGAAATTTATAAATTCTTGATAGGATTCAAATTAACTTCGTAATTGATTTAAATGCGTTCATTATGTTAATATTAAATATGATAACCTGTTTGGATAATCTGTGAGCCTAAAATATGGGTCATATGTTCTTTTTCATTCTTTGAGTTATGCTCTAGGCTAAAAATATCTTGATTTGACAGACTTATTTATCATATTTATATATTTCTTTGGCTTTTTATTTAGGAGTAGTGTACAGGCTGGCTATTTACGTTAATTACTAGACGCTCATCCCGGCTTCGCCCGGATATCAAGATTCCTGTTTTATCCCAAGGGAGCATTTAATCGGGATAAATAAGTGTCCTATCACCCAAGTCAGCTCATACCCGGCCTGTATAGTAAATTTCATCAAAATCGTTTCAGTAGTTTCAGCGTAATTGACGGGCAAACATCCAAACAAACAAACTTTCACATTTATAATGTGAAGTGTGATTTGCTGGTGTGAAAATCTGAATAATTGGGTGTATATATCTACTATACATCAAATTTTAATACAGCAATGGCGGCTTAGTGGTAAAGGTTTTTGGTAATGAAAAAGTCGGGAACTCAAGGCAAAGGAGCAAAATATAAAGAAAAAATATTTTATTAGATGGCTATATATGTACCACAGGCCAAGCGGGCCGTTAGTTAAATATATTTTGTGAGTTTTTTACATAATTTTTTTACACTACTACAGTTCTTAGTTAATGACTAAATTTTCATAAAACTGTTTCCTTACACCAAATAAGGGCCGATTATGATAATTTCTAATAATATGAAATTCTCGTGTCATAGTGTTAGTGCCATACTTCTCCGAAACGGCTGGATCGATTTTTATGAAGTTTTATGTGCATGTCAGGTAGATCTGTAATCTATTTTGCATATCCCTGAATGATACATGATGAATGATATAATGATGAATGGTCAGCTAGTGAACTTAATATATTTATTACGAAGAATAATATATGGCAGTATTTCAATAGAAATTCATAAAATTTAAATGTGTTTTACCACAGATAACATAATACAATTCGGTTTAATAAATACTGTCTTAATTAAGCGTTAAAATTATACATTTCAAATAACGTAAAAGAAATTTAAAATATTCATTACGTGCATACCCGATGTTCCTATATAAAAACTTATATATCATATTAATGTCTAATGAAATAGAAAAGAAATATAAAGGAAGTATATTATGTATATCCGTAATTAATTAAACGTGTATTTTCTTATTGCCATTTATTGCGATCGTCATAAAAGTTTTTATGAGCGCTTTAAAACGTGATTTATATACTCAAAAGTTAATAAGGCGAATATAAATTGTAATAATATGGAATCTAGGGTTTAGATTCAACTAGCTGCGCCCCGCGGTTTCACCCGCGTAAGTCCGTTTATAATATTGGGATAGAAAGTTGCCTATATGTTATTCCAGTTGTCCAGCTGTCTACGTAGCAAGTTTCATTGCAACCGATTTAGCAGTTTTGGCGTGAAAGAGTAACAAACACACCCACATCCTTACAAACTTTCGCATTTATAATATTAGTAGGATTTCAATCGACTGTATTTTTTTACTTTACCCGATAACAATTGATGTGATTCTTTTTGTTTGATAGGGGTATGTAGTCATTTAGCCATTTTAGAGTCTGGTCGGCTCCAGGGATGTAGGTATATAGATAGGTATATAGGACGTAGGTAGGCCCTATTTGTGGAAAATTAATTAGTGCTAATCATTATTGCCTTGTGTACTATATTGTATTCTAGCTGTTGCCCGCAGCTTCGCCCGCGCGGTCTTAGTAAATTTTCATGGTACAAACTTAAATACTCTTGGGGGTAGAATTTATCAAAATCCTTTCTTAGCGGATGCTTACGTCATTACATCTATCTGTATGCCAAATTTCACCCCGATCCGTCCAGTGGTTCCTCCTATCCTCTATATTATCTTCTCTCAATGCAACCGGTTGTCTGGAAGAAATCGCTATTAAGCGATAAGACCGCCATTTTTGATAATGTTCCTTAGGTTAAGTCTCAATTTGTAATTATTTCAACAAATGAAGCATAAACAAATAAATATATCTATATGGAAGGTTGTTTTGGACCTACCTAGAAGATGAAATTTAATATATTTAAGTGGTCTATAACAAAATATTTCCATAGAAATCCATCTACTTCCAGATTCCGAGGGGGGATAAAAACACGAACCACCGTACTATAAATTCCAGTTAACAATTATCAAGGTAGAGTTAGCAAGTGGGTTGCGGTGGCGATGAAACTGCCATTTTCATAAATGACACATTAGTTTATGTAAAAATCGAGAAATTGTATCGATTTATAGGAGCTGTGGGGAAAGAGAAAATCGCTGTTTATGGTGGTTGATTTTATCCGTATTTTCTTGATAAGCAAAAGTGATTGTCCAAGCGGCCTTTGTTGATCTTTAATTATATATAATTATGACTGTTCGCCCCGGTTTTGCCTGTGGTACATAGCCTATATTACTCAGTGAAGTTGTAGCTTTCTAATGGTGAAAGAATTTTTGAAATCGGCCCAGTAGTTTTTGCGTTACAAACATACAAAAATACAAAGGTTTCCTCATTATAATATTACTAACCAACACTATTATAAGTATTTGAAAGAATAGTGGAGTCAAGGCCCATGTTGTTTTTGTATTTGTTTATTTTTTAATCTGCTTTTTTATTGTGACCTTACGTTGAAGAGATCAATTTGTTTTCTGATTTTCTTTAAAGTAGAAGGTGATAAGACGCAAGATGTCATTGCAAAAACATCATTATTTTTAACACATACGTATTCATATTATATATGAGAAAATATGCCTGTAATTTAGCTACATGACTATACCAATTTTGATGTAATTTAGCATGATGACTATATCAGTAGGTACATATTTTTTATAAATGATGCGGTTTATTGTATTTGGAAGATTTCGAACGATGCCAAAGTACATACCTATTAGATTAACGTATCAAGTATGTGTTGACAAATTATATATTTATCCCTACATAAACTAAAACATTAATTTATTCAATTAGACTTATATAAAAGCACCTTTGAGTCTTCATAACACAGTGTTAACATTAACCACCGGCTCAGAAAGCAGCTTCTAAAGAGCCGGCAAGAAACCCTGTGGTTGCCCTTTTCCAATCATGTAAATTTTAAATTTTAATTACACATAAGTAATTTATATACAAAATTAAGGTTCCAGGGAACTGTCCTGTGGTTCTTAGCCACAACTACTAATTACTAACATTTTGCATACGAAAGTATCTGTCAGTCTGTCGCTTATTCACGCCTATTTTAACGAGGAGGAAATCTACCCACTAAAGCCTCTTCGGCAGCCAAACTCATAGCAGGGATCCTGGGATCTCCTATGGAACGCACCAGGATCAATATTCACGCCTTAACCATTTCAACGATTTGGCTTTAATTTGATTTGTGACCAATATAGTTTGTGTTATAGCAGTGGTGGCTCAGTGGTGAGAACCTCAGACTTCAAAATCGATAAGTCGGGGTTCGAGAGCGGGCGAGCGTGCAGGAAATAAATTGATTTTTCAATTTATCTGCACATGTGGATAACATCACCACTGCTTAAAACGGTGAAGGAAAAACATTGTGAGGAAACCGGCATGTCCAAGAATCAAAAGTTCGACGACATGTGACATCTGCCAACCCGCAATTGGCCAGCGTGGTGGATTTTGGCCTGAACCCTCATAGGAGGCCTGTGTCCCAGCAGTGGGAACATATATGGGCTGATGATGATGTGATAGTTTGTGACCCCAGACGGTACAAAAGTTTATATCCCGGAAATACAAAGAGAACGGAGACTATTCGAGAACCCCGTCTGTCTGTCTTCTTTAACTAAACGAGCGAAAAGGCGCTAGTTTAAATAAAACTGTTACTAACTCTGCTTCTATTAATAACGTATCAGAGTAACTGTAGCCGAGTAATATCAAACACCCTAATGGCTTCAAAGATAGGGCGTTATAGAGAGACGGGAGTTCATTAAAACAGGAGATTACGTCTCTGCAGTTAAGTGATAATACGCAATCAAAGCGTTATTCAAGGAATGCGTACTGATGATCGTTTCGGAGACCCACCGGTTCGTTTTTCAACACGTAATTTTTTGAATTTTTATGTCACGTTATTAATATTTTGAACATAACATTAATGCCTTCAAATTGTCAATTCGATCGATTTTGAATGGGACTACACGGGAGGCACCAACCTTATCTTTTGTTTACCTAGTAAAAGTAAAAAAAATGCATTTCCTTTTTTTTGAAGTCGGAAAAAACCCATATATATATACTAGTCCATAATGTTATTTTGTTCCTTTAAATACATATTTGGATTTTGCATAGAACTCGGCCTTCTCCTTAAATCTCCATTCATTTTGCAGCGAAGATCGCAGCCAAACTAAATTTATGTTATCATGGTTCCCTTTTCTTCATATATTTTTGGTGGAATAATACCTAAAAATGAATCTTATTGAAAGTTATAATTGTTCATCCATTCGGGAGCTACGATCCTACAGATGGTCACACATAAACACGTCAAACTTATAGCAACCTGTAGTTTTAGTTAAATATATTTTAGTACAGAACCTCTGGTAAGAAACGAATCGCTCTTAGCCTCACTTGATCAACGCCAGCTCTTACAATATAAGAACTGGTTTGTTAAGCTGAGATACTGATGTTAACCCATTAGTAAGTGAGCCTGCGTCTTGTATCTAGATAGATCAAAAAGAAGTGAAGGCAAGTCTAGATAAAACTACATAACACTTTTTTGTTTTACAATGTCGTTACTAGTAATTCGCCGCCGACTTCGCCTGCGTGTCGATGGAAAAAAATAGAACCCGGGTTTATCCCCACTCATTTTTGTTCCCGTGGGATTTCCGGGATAGCAAATGTCCTATGACCTTCTTGGGGGTCTCAAACAAACTCTGTACCAAGTTTCATCTAAATCGGTTAAATAGTTTATGCGTGAAGAGAGAGACAGATTTTCGCATCACACTTATATTATAAATATGTAAGTTTGTTTGTTTGGATGTTTGTCCGTCAATCATGCTGAAACTATTTCAAAATAAATTTAACTATTTATTTCTATTTAAGGTAAGTGTTTAAAGATTATCATAACGTGCTTCTTATCTAGAGAATTTAGTAAAAATGCGGACGGAACTGGGTCACCAGTTTCGGCTCATATGCATAAAATAATGTAACTGACGGATACGACAACTAAATATTCATAGAGGTTTTATATATATATACTATTTATTTATACTTGAATTAATCATGCGAGTATATATATATACTCGCATGATTAATTCAAGTTTTGGATAACATATCAAAAATAATTAAGGAATCTATTTCGAGAGTATCTTTTGAATCATTTATTAATAAAATTTTAAATATCTTCATCAAGTCCTATCCTAAGAATATTATAAATGCGAAATTGTGTGAGGATGGATGTATGTGTATGTGTATTTTTGTTACTCTTTCACGCAAAATCTACTGAACCGATTGCAATGAAATTTGGTACGTAGACAGCTGGACAACTGGAATAACACATAGGCAACTTTTTATCTCGATATTCCTACGGGATACGGATTTACGCGGGTGAAACCGCGGGGCGCAGCTAATAATATGTATATTCACTTAGCTCACACGAAGCATCTGCTACATTATGTGTTTTGTCGTTATTACTGGTAATGGAAGACATACATCTCATATAATGCTGCGTTTCTTTTTAGGTTGGAACGTTAATGAAAATATCTATAAGCTGAGTCCGCGGCTTCGTTCGTATAGTCCCCTCGAAAAAGCTATAAATTAATCTATGTACAAAAATCATACTGATTCAATACAGCTATAATATTATTAAGGCGAAAGTTTGTAAGAATGTATGTAAGAATGTATGTAAGTATGTATGTAAGTATGTATGTAAGAATGTATGGATGTTTTAATCTGCCTGAAATTTGCCATACCAGCTCAGTTGTCCCCTATGACAAAGACATAAAGCTCTATATTTTAATAAAATAAAATAAAATAAAAAAAAATAAAAAATAATAAAAAAATATAGTATTTGAGGTTATTTCAATTTCCAAGGTCAAAATCAAATAAATTCCCCTTAATGTCTATTTCTCAGACCGCCACATTCCGCAGGGCGCATCCGCTCACGATCGACATTTCATATCATATGCCAGATTCGTGCGTACCAATCCCTTTGTAATATATGTTATCAGTTTATATGTTAGCTAGCTGACCCACGCAGCTTCGTCTGCTTTCGAAAATAATGATTTTATCCCATTTTACCAAAAAATGCATTTACGCTACTATTGAATTAGTGTTCAGAACGCGTCGTGGCATTTATTCTTTGCCAGAACACGAATTATGCGTTGTGGCTCTTTACATTTCACTACAATGAGCTATTTTTCGCTCACTTGAATGAGCATTTTCGGAGTTTGAACCAAACATACACATATATCTTTGAGCTTGTGAATATTGAATTAGACGATAAAAATTAAATTTAAAATTCGAATAGCTATCTTTAACAGATTATATGATTTTTTTTAATTCAGCATTTATAGCTGATAATATATAAACTATTTGTTGGTAGTTGGTACCTTGAACATTAAATATGCATTATTCACGTATTTAATTTAATTAATCATTCATAATTGTTTATAAAAAATGATAAGGTGAAAACTCCTATTAATATGAAGTATTCTATTTAAGTATTCTAATTAAGAAAAATAAAAATATTCTTGTGCATTTTATTTGTTTATTGTTATTATTTATTTATTTATTTATTAATTCTTTATTGCTCTTAATAAAGCTACAGAAAAAACTTAATAAACTTACATATAAACAAATGGCGGCCTTATCGCTATATAGCTATATATTAGTTAAATTTACACACTTTTTTTTCTTAGTTTTTTAAATACTATTCTATAAGTATTTTTAAATTTTGACAGATTAGCAAGATGGCGGCGCTAGACGTAGTTTTCGCGCGGTTACCCATAAAGTTTAAAATGCATGCGCTGTACTATCACTTCCTGTTCAATACAGTTATTGAATAATATATCCGGTATAATCCACACTCATCATACTTCATTAAACAGTACTTAAATATTTGCATTAATTTTTAGCCCGCGCAAACAAAGAATGTTGGAGTTTTTATTGTATCTGTGTGATTTGTTGTTGACTTTTATGAATAAATTGATTTATTTTTTCAAATCTCTAGATTTATCTTAATTATCTCCGGTTTATGCAGAAGCCATCTTGAACTTAAATTAGTGTACCATTTAATTAGATGTTTAGTTTTGATTATGAACCAAAAATATATCTAACTTATCAATTGATTTCAGACTATTAAATGGAACACTAAAAAATAAAGTACAGTTAATTAATAACTAATAAGTTAAAGCTTGGTAATATTTATTCGTTCTTAGATAATTCTTTATTTGCCTATTTGCCTTCAGAGCAGATTTTATTTTTAATATTTCTGAAATGTTGCCATAGGACTAATTTTGATGATTTTCTTTGTATTATAATATAACACAATTTGTAACGCCTTTTTAATTTTTTTAACTGATTAAAAGATTGCTCCATTATAACCAACATTTACAGATAAATATTATAAGCTCGTATTCTGTAATAAATGTAACGGTAAAATTATACAATGTATCGATCCACACGTAAGTTATAAATTATACTATTTATGATCCACGGTTTTTTCCGCTATTGGAATTCGATTACAATAATACAAAAAAAAAAATCTTAAAATAGAATGAATATAAAAATCGTATGTCTTCCATAAACAAATAAAAAACACACAAGGAGTGAAAGGAAACATTAGTAGAGGTATTTTAATGAAATTTTTCAAATTTATAATGAAAGATTATACAGCAGTTTTAAACAATTTTATTAAAAATGATCACTAAAATTACCCTTTAAATTCGAATTTTTTTAATAAAAGCTTTTTTACATCGATAATATTAATAATATCAACGTAAAAACGATAAAACTAACTTCAAACTAATTTACACTTTTTTGTATAATTTTTTGACAAAGATTCCAAATAAACTTACTAGTAACTAAAACGGTATGTAAAATATTTTACAGATATTGACAAACAAACAAATTTGCTACGGAATATAGATAATAAATAAATATCATACTATGATAGATACAGATGTAGCGATAGTATGGTAGAAAGCAATTCACGTGCATATATCGTAAATTGCAAGATCACGATTAATGCCTCCTTATCACGGTATGCAAACAAAAACAGACCCACTATTATCGACTGTAGGGTAAAAAATCCATCGATCATAACTTGCATATAAAGTTATACTTAGTTATTAAAGCATTTTTTTTAATTTGCAAATAATTATGTATAGAGTTTGCATATTTATTTTTATTGAATGTCCTGAATATTGAGAAAACATGCTTTAATTTACATTTTAAGAACTTATTAATATTTAAATACTTTCAATTTATATTTTTTATTTAGACATAAAACATATTAAAGTATATAAAACATGATACATTAATATTTATTAAAACCCAATTAAAAAAACCTTTCAGGCGCTTAATATATTGGCTTCAACTTTCTTTCAACAAAAACTTAGGCATACCTTAGGATTCCTTTACATAGCACTAAGTTATTCACTTAATATTCACCCACTGCACTATTTATTGGGAATCGATGTAGGAATAATCGAGATTGTATTTTTGCAACCAAATGCGACGCGCGCGCACGCTAGGGAACACGTTATAGTACTAAATGATCTGGTGTTTGGTTGGCTGGTTAGGGTTGCCAGCTTTAAGTTTTATATCTGTACATTGATTCTAAATTGTATCATTCGACACTATTATATATAGCTAAGATTTTTTCGTTGGTTAACCCTTACTTCGATTAAAAACAATTATTTTTAACTGAACTAAATCGCACGCAAATTAGAACTAGACTTAAATCAAATAAATCGTGCATTTTTGAGTAAGCAGAACTCTAAAGAAAACACCGGATTTCTGCTTCTTTCTTCACTTAAAAAAAGATTCATCAAAATAGTTTCGCCGAATGTTCTGAGGTAACAAACACAAAAAATCCAGTCAAATTTGTAACTTACTCTACGGTTTGGCAAAAAACGCGGGTTCGAATCCCGCCTCGTGATCAATTTTTTTCTATTCTTATGTTACTCGCTGAATATGCAGCTTTGTAATGATAAATATCATCAATCCAGAACGTAAATAGTTAAATCATATCAAGCAATGCTTTCTCTTAATAATATTTATATAGTTTCATACACTAAATTATACATTCATAATTACTGCGTCAATTTTTCAGAAAATGAAATAATACTACATTCACAGTCAAATTAGTATCACAGATAATACAAAGATCATACCAATTATTAATAGAATTTTTTAAAATATCATTGATAGAGTTTATTTTATTTAGTTTTATTTAAAAAGTATTCTAAAATTAGCAACAACCAATTTATGGACTAATTAATAAAAAAATAAAAACTTTTTAAGCTTTTTAAATGTGAATGTAGTAAACACGTAATTTCCACATACATTATTTGACATAATTTAAAAACTCGAAAGCGGCAGCCCTAATCCAGTCCACGTTATAGAAACACGATAGTGTTTACGCATTATTCGCAAATCTTATTTCCTGAAAGCGCTCGTTCGTGAAATTTTTACAAACTCTATTCGCTTTGTAACACTGTTTTACAAATCATTACTAATTAATATGGATTAAATCAATTTCTAACTTTCGTAAATAATTAGTAAAATAAATACATAAATGTATTTCATTTACTCCGGAAGCTCATTGATTAGGTATCATTTACAATGAGATTAAAATAATTGTATTAATATTGAAGTAGACGTACAATTATTACTAACGACAAAATAAATTTAAAGCTTGTATGTCGCTTCTCTAGTATGAAATTTAGTTGTAAATTTATTAATAAAACGTCCTACAAGATTTTATATATACTTCCTCAATAAATATACGCAAATCGAACAAGTAGTTCCTGAGATTAGCGCGGTCAAACAAACATATTCTTCGGCTTCATATTATTAAAATAGATTACGTATTTTTTATGACTACATATCCTACTTGTATGAACTCCTATGAACGAAAAACTAACAACAAACTTAACAACAACAAACAACTAACAAAACAAATTAACTTACAACAAAAACAAACAACTAAACTACAAACTACAACTGACAATTAACAACTAAACAACAACAATTAAACTAAGTTAACTTTATACAACAAATTATTATTACTATTATGTAGAAATATCCCGATTACTTTACGCAAGAGAGCTAAACAATCATTGCATTTTTCTATCAGTTAATTCACAGACCACAAATTGGCAAATAATAGATTTTTTATTACGAATGACGTATTTCAATTGTTTTTTGATTGTAACAATGAAATAATAATACTAAATGGAAAATATTAGATTGACGATATTACAAGTTAAGTCGACAATGCTAACAATAAAGCATATTTGAACACACTTCTAATTTTCTTTGATCGCACATGCGAAGCCGACGGAAAACTAGTATATAATTTGAAGTTATAATGTACAAGCTGCGCCCCGCGGTTTCATCCCACGTAAGTCCGTATCCCATAGGAATATCGGGATAAAAAGTTGCCTATATGTTATTCCAGTTGTCCAGCTGTCTACATACCAAATTTCATTGCAATCGGTTCAGTAGTTTTTGCGTGAAAGAGCAACAAACGCACACACATCCTTACAAACTTTCGCATTTATAATATTAGTAGGATATAGTAGGATATATATATCAAACTGCAGCTGAATAAGTTCAGTAGTTTTTGCGCAATAGACCGACACACATATATCTTCTGTTTTCTTCCAGATTAAAAAGTGAGATTTTGTTACTTATACGGTAAAATAAAACATTTCCTCTCAGTTTTTGTCTACATTAGCTAGAATACTATCTGATATTGACGCTCGAGCGATGCTGGGCGTGTAACTAGTGAATAAAACATGCGACTAACATAAGATCGTCTTAACACAAGCACCGTTTAAGGTATTACTTAGGTGATTAGATTTTCTCCGTGGTCTGTAATAGGTGTTTTTATATTTTTATTACAACTAACGTTAAATAATCTGTAAAAAATCTGTTTTTATGTATTAATTTTTTATTCATTGAAAGGATATATGTTTTTGAGTTTTATTATTGTTTATCTGGCATGAATATAAGGACATCTTTTGATGATTTGTTAAATATGTGATGTTATTTTTTTATTTATTTTGGTTTAAAAATAATGTACAATACACTATTACAATATTACTAACATTATAAATACAAAAGACCGGCTGTCTCTCTTCTTAACGACTTAACCCTGTTATTATCCCGGAAATCCCATGGGATTGGAAACTATTGGGATAAAAACTTTGTTTCCTTTGACCACCCGGGTGAAGTGAATGCGATTATTATACACTATAAAGTACATAGAGCCATACTTGCGTGTCTCCGAAGTTTAAGGAATTAAGAATTAAAAACAAACATTAAATCATACAAATAATTAATCTATATGCATTTTAAATATCTCCAATCAACTATACCAATTACATCATTTGGTTTAAATCTCACGTAAACATTGCAGTATCATTCCTTCTCAGACAAACAATACGTAAGCCAGTAACCCAGGCCAGTGTGTCAGCACAGTCATTAGCTGGAATTAGCGGCTCACCCTATTAGTTAGTACACTGTCATTGGCATTCCGGGCCTGAGTACAGTTTGTCTTGATATTGGCCGAGTTAATAAGTAACTTGTGTTTCTTAGCGAAAATGTTTTAACAAAACACCTTTATAACGCGCCTTTAGTAGTTTCTATATTTATGATTTCAAGTCACTTTAAATCAAGGATTTAATGAGTTTATCCTATTATCTTGATTAGAATCGCCAGGATCTAAATATTCTTACTCTGTGTTAGAGTAAGTGAGATATTGATTTGATTCCATCATGGCGTGTTCTTCAATTATAAATAATATTGATAATATATTTATTATTTTTATTTTATTTATAATGGAGAATATTTTTGTATTTCTTCAGGTTTCTCGGGATAAGGTTTATGTCGGATTCCAATGTTAGATAGCCCATTTATAGAGGAAGGCTATATGTACCACGGGCGAAGCCGGGGCGGACCGCAAGTAATAGATATCTGAGGTGTGACAAGTGCGACACTCTCCGCTTGCAATACGAGATCAAACTAATGTAATATTTCGTATTCTGTATCATAAAATAATTGTACGGTTACTCCTTGTCATATATTTGATTTTAATTTTTTATTAAACCCAATTTCAAATAAATTGTATGTAATTAAACAGCAGTGAAATTGAAATACCCTAAGTTTTTCTCATATTTTTACGTACCTCTGTAAAAGTTCCACAAGATTTCCTTCAGGGTAATATCCACAAACCGCTGGATTTTATTATCTTCCCTTATTATGAATATTTTATTGCGAAACTTATTTCATTTGATAATATAACTTATAAAACGTTTATGCCGAAAACGTTTATGCGCCATGAATTTGGGATTTATTATTTTGTTTGAGGAACATTTCTCTTTCTTTCTTTTAATCAAGTATTTTTTATTTTTTATTATTAGTTTAGTCTTTCTGGGTATAACTTATAAATATAGTACGTATGTTTAAGTAAAGATCATGCTGACTAGGTGCGGGTTTGAAGATGTTAAAAGTCGTCGATTTTTAGATCTAAGACAAGTTGACTGTTACAAATTACAATGCTTTTGTAAATAGTAATTAATATATATTTTTGATGAAAAATTAAAACCTACAAATTGTCAGAACTCGATCAAAATTAAATAGACCCACACGGGAGGCACAAGCTTATGAATTGAAAGCGAATCATAAAAATCGGCCCATCTAGCCGAAAGTTCTGAGGTAAGAAACCCAAAAAAACATAGACGAATTAACCTTCAATACATTCCATTCATCAGGCGGTAGATAACCAAGTGTACCGGCAGACCCAGTCTAAAGCACGTCAGAACACAGTGGGGTTTTTAGCTGGTGAGAGTTCGAAATAACCCACGGTTTCTTTCCCGGTAACCTTGGGTATCTTATGCAAGATGTCCTAAACTAGGTATTCCAGAAAGCACTACTCGTTACTGGCTATCTTCAATTTCTTACATTGTAACCGTTAGAAATATGAGGTTACAAGCGTGTTTTATTAAAACCTTAGTCCTTAAATACACCTGTTCACGCCTAGGCAGTAAATTAGCAGCATTTGGCGCCGACACTCACGCCGCGACAATTTGTCACACAGAAGTACCTAATCGATATGTTATTACTTTTATTAACTTGTTCGCAAAATTTCCAAGGAAAGTATCGTTTGTATATATGTCAGAAGTTTGATTGAAATTACAATGTAATGCGATTCTTCACAACTGCCTAATTCATTTGTTAATCGATAAGGGTATGAGGGTAGTTGGGTCGAACATTCAATAATCAACTTTTGAATTTTGAATACCAAGGCTTAGTTGGTGCGTTCCATAGGAGATCCCAGGACCCTGCTATTATGCTTTGAGTTTGGCCGCCGAGGAGGTTTTAGTGGGTAGAAATCCCACAGGCTCTACTTTTCCCCCAAAGCTACAGTACCTTTGGAAGATTTCCTCTTCATGAAAAAAAAGCGCAGTCCGTACGAATGCGCCCCAAATACCAATCGAAATCCAAACAAGTTTTGACGGGATAAAGTGTTAGCTATATGGTAATTAATCAACCAGAAATATTAAATCAGAAGTTGCATTTAACATATATAAAAACAGTATCATATTTCGATAGATTATGTCAAAATTTTTGTTTTTATTATTTATTTCTGTTTTATTATAATTTCATTGTAGAGATCTTATCTTTTAAGTTGACAATCTATTTGTAATAGCATAAGTAAGGCCTCTTTTAATGGCCCGAAGCCTCTGAAATAGCTCATGGTCGGTTGAAGCGCTTACCATCACGCGACCCACCAGATCTTTTGCCGCCTATGAAATTAAAAAAGAAATCTGATTACCACGCAAGTAAAGCTGCAGTACTATGCTTGTTTCACAAAAGAGGTATTTTTCATTAGGTCATTACAAAGGAAAAGTGAAAATAAAAGAGAAAATAGTTTTAATATTTTTTTTAATTCGTTTACTCATTTGTATCTAAATACGATATTTACAAAACTTAGAAATTTATTCACTTACTTATTAAAATTATCTAAAAATGTCACGGTCACTGTGATCAAGCTAAGGCAGTTAGGCAGTGATGTAGCTGATACGAGTATTTATACGATAATTTACAATTATATCGATAAAACGAAAACGCTGCATTTGTCCTAACCCTGTACAGACAGCATATGGGTTAACGATTTGTATAGATTTTTCAATTTAAAGAATTTTGGAACAGCATTTTCGCTCTTTCCCACATATTTATCATTTTAAAAGTATTGCTGATTACAATGTTTTTTTAGTCTTTTTAAATTATTACCATAAAGTTAAAAGTCTATAAAAAATCGAGGGGGCAAATTTAGGATAAGTTTCACATAACATTGAAATGTTGATTAATTACATTTAAAATGATAAATACACAGATATATCTATTTTTACAGTCCCAAAAATACACAGTTCTTTCATGAATCCAACCAATTCATAATTAATCTCTGAGTATAATTCTTTACAACACGTGTCATAAAACGATGCAATTTAAAATATCCACTGGTTAAGAACATTTTATATTTATATACTTTTACGGCACGTATTATAAAACAATCGAGGTTTACAGCTAACCATGTACCTTTGGGAAATACTATACAAGCCTTAATCGAATTACGTCATAAAATATAAATATGATATACATAAATTAATCACGCCGATGATTAAAAGTTTTGGCAAACAGAATATAATTTTAAAGGGAAATCAAACGGTCATGTTAACTCGATTTAGTTAATCACACAAGCTTAGCAGGGCCACTTTAATTCAGTCGTCTTATATCCATCGGGATATTTAGTTGCAATGTCCTTTTTTACCAAAACTTTTACTTAACACTTATTTAATGGTAAAAAATAATTACCACATACTTAAGTAACGATAAGTACAAAAATGTTAAAATTTACTTTATATCACACGAACCATCTCAAAATCCGTCATTGTTAATAAATACATTTTAAATTTAATTTCTACAAGGTGGAAATTAACTTATGGTACTTTTATGTTTTGTAGAAACAGCTTGTTTTCTTTGTGAAAATATATAACAATAGAAGATTGATGCAACAGAACAGGAGACACATTATCAATGTGGGGCGATAATCTAATTAAATCGTTTATAAAACTATAATTGAAAAAGGGTCGATCAAAAGGCAATATGCCAAGCAATTGCGACAAAAATATACTATAGGAAAGGATTCATTTTTGCTCTATTCCTTTCTACAAAACAAAAAAACATTCCACGAGTTATAGCGGATTTTAACCCTTATCGCCTAGCAGCAGGAGCTTGCGTGTGGTGTTGGCAACCTTCTACATTTTCTGGCCAATCACAGACGTTCTCATTGGGATTGAAGACCAGGTTAGAGGGGCACGGCATGTGGTGTTTCCTCTCCCCCTCGCACATGTAGTACATGGTGCAGTCGGCTTTGTCTGGATGGTAGGAGATATGGCCGTCTTCTTCTTCACAGGTCACTTCGTTGGCTGGAAATTAATGATCATTAGTCATCATTGTTATTAAAGATTAAACTATCTTAAAGTATAGATAGAAACCAAAACACGCTAGAAACCTTCTATTTTATGAAATTATAAATTAGTACGTTACTTTTCATCACAAAGCACATGCTTTTTAGTCAAGACGCATTTAGAAATCATTTCCATGTTTTATAGATTCCCATTTTATTCATTTTTTCATGTATTATGAACAACTTTGTTACTAACAACTCAAAATTCTAGTCAATAAAAATTAAAAATACTCACGATCTTTAGTAGTGTACTGTCCACTGCCGCTCGATGTCTCATACGGTCCATCGTATTCCAGCCTGACCTTGTAGTCACCGAGTTCTTGTTTCATGGCAGTGATGAGCGGATACTTTCCAGTTCCACATGACCCTCTGAAGTCATCCATATCGATAGACCAAACCATAATTCCACCGAAGCCTTCTTCTTTGAGCCATGCCATCTAGAAGAATTATAGTGATATTTAGAAAAAGATTCTAAAAGAATAGTTGATTTTTAGTTCGAAAACACGTTAGCATTTTATGATACTTAAACTACTCAGACAAAACAATAACTGAAGTCTTGTAAATCAATGTAGGTATTTGATTCACGAGTTTCATTAAGGCAAGTAAAATGGAAATATTGCTGACCATTTTCCTCTCTTATTTAGAATACTGCATTTAACTACATGGCTTTCATTTTAATTGGTCTTCCTGACATATGACATAACTTTTTCTGAAAAACATTGGTTTTAATGCCTCATTGCAGGAATTCCACCTTCACTTTTTTAGGTTAGACAGCTAGGTATTCGACTGCAACCCCACCCACACGGTAAGTTGTAATGTAGTCTATGAGAGGGCATGTCTAGACGCCAATTCACTATTGCCTTGAATAAATGTAAATTGCATCCTTCTGGAAAGATGGATGCGGGCGTTTCATTCCTTCTAAGTTAAGTTATGTTGATGAAAGATGACTGATAATGGTATGCACGCACAAATGGCTTCATCATGAACTTTAGACCCTTTTTTTTACTTGAGGAAATCCTTCATGGATACCTTGCTACTTCGGAGGTACCAAAGGTTATGGCGGACACTTACTGGCTAAAACCTCACGGTGGCCTACTTAGGCGCAGGTTATGAGGGGTTCCCGGGATCTTCTTAGGAACGCACACGGTACCCTTCGCGCGCTTGCTGTTTGCAGCTCCACAAATCTCAACTTCACTCAACTTTAAACTTACCTTAGTTTTTAATGACCTCTCATCATCAAAGCCAACCCACTGGTCGTCCCTATACGCGAACGGCACCATCTGTTCATTGTCCCACACGAGGGTGGTGTTGTCCTCTCTGAGGAAATCGCAGATCTCGTAGTATGACATGAAGCCAGCCTCGTTGGTGTAGCGACCGGCTTGACCTGAGATTTATTATAGATGTAAACAATTGGAAACTTTGAATTACGCATTGCAGAATCACACATTATTATCTAAATTATTAAGAAACTAGCTGTTCGCCCTGGCTTTGCTCGTGACACACATATATCATTCAATGAAATTGCAGGCTTTCTAATGGTGAAAGACTTTTTAAAATCGGTCCAGTAGTTTTGGAGTTAATCCATTACAAATAAGCAAACAAACAAAAATACAAATTCTTCCTCTTTATAATACTAGTGTAGAAAATGAAAATCTTACCACCGCCAGACGCAGCGGCGCCAATGTCAAACTGCGTCTCGTTGATAAGAGTGAACGACCTTCCGTATGTTGGCATACCGATCATCAGCTTTTCTTTAGGGGCTCCTTGTCGCACCCACTCCCTGGCAGAGTAATCCTGGAAGTGAATATTACATCAATATCGGTATAGTATTAAGTATATATAATAAGCTACTAGATAATGCCCGCGGAAACCACGTAGTCAAAGGAATACCTTTAACAGGGAATCAGCTACTGCTGATTTTATTTATATCCTGTTTATATTCTTCTTGTAAAGGTGCACAATAAAGAGTTTTTTGATTTGATTTTCTGATTTTCAATGTGATTTGATTGTTTCTTTGATATCCTTAGAAATTACGTCTTCCCAAAAACTGGTTAACCAGCATGAATTAGAGAATGGTCAAGAGTATGGATCAGTGGGTACAATTCCCAGCGAATAGTCCTGGCCAATAAAAAACTATCATATAGATTGGAAAGCTGGATATACGAGTCACACATATCCCGACGCGAAGCTTTTGCTGAATTAAATTCCGGATCTACGTACGGAATGGCTGTATAAATTCCGATTCCGCGAATATTGCGAATACACTCATATCTGACAGGTGGCGAAACGTCAAAATTGCATATTATTGCGAAACTAGTAAATAAAGTGTGAAAGGGTATACCAACAAAGACGATTTTTTCTGATAAGGATTTTTCATTACCAAGTGAAGTCTAGCTTACAACTATTACGTTTAATTTATTGTTTAACTAGCTGCGCCCCGTGGTTTCAACCGCGTAAGTCCGTATCCCGTAGGAATATCGGGATAAAAAGTTGCCTATATGTTACTCTAGTTATCCAGCTGTATACGTACGAAATTACATTGCAATCGGTTCAGTAGCTTTTGCGTGAAAGAGCAACAAACACACACATCCTTACAAATTTTCGCACTTATAATATTATAGTAGGATAGGATAGGATAGCGTTGAAATGCTTTATAAATATGAAATTTGAATCAATAGTGGATCACTGGCCAGTAGCTGAGAGGCCAGGCGTTGCTACGGTTTAACTAAGAGACGCAGGCTCAAATCCCGCCTCGCGATTTATGTTATTGAGGTGCTTATTTTTAGTAACGTTGTGTTGTTTCGCTGATTTGTGAGGGTCTGTATGAGGACAGTAAGAGTTAAATGATTCACGCACACATTTATGCAATTAACGCATCCACACATACACTAATGTGTACGCACGCGTATATATTATGCTCAGATATAAGAATATATTATAAATTAATATAATTTTATAATGATTATAAATCGCAGCAGCGAATTAATATCTATTCATTTATTTAATTATTTATTTATTCATTCATTTAGGCCCATCAGCAGTTCTATATCGATACATAAACATAAAATAATACACAAAAATATGTCAGAGAATGATCAAATAATATGAGAACTGCCTGCTCCATATCATCAAATACAAATTTTCATATATAACTCACCACTGTTAGTTTCTTCTGATAGCTGGTGGCGCTCTCGAGCGGGAAGAGTGGACTATTGTGCCCAACTTGCCTCTCCCATTGTCCGTGGAAGTCATACGTCATCACATTGATGAAGTCCTGATGATGAATAAACATTAATAACCTTTGGGCTGAAGATTTCATTTGGTAAATTGGGACTTTTTAACGGAGATCAAATATGATTCATTATTTACTGTTTAGGTTAGGAATATTTTATGGAGGATCTAGTGATGTAAATTCTCTGTTATATTTAAATTAATTGGTAATTATAATCCCACTTATTATATTAATTAACAATAAACTAACATGGTAGAGTACGCTACTGAAATTACCTATGCTATTTGCATACTTCTGTACGATAGGTTTGAAATTTAATATACTCAATTCTTAATTATCTTTATTTTATTAAAGATCTATACATCACATACAACTTTGATTTATATTTACTGCTAGTTGCACGCCCCGGCTCCGCTTAAGTAGTCAGGCATTTATCGTAATTGAAATAATATAAGCTATCCTCTCTTTTAAGTTGGATCAAACTACACATGGTATGCAAATTTGACTTAATTCGGTTGAGCAGTTTAGAAGCCCATCGCGGATAAACAGCGTGACACGTAATTTACTTATAAGGATTGAGAATCCACAAGTCGTACCAAGTATTTGGCGATTTCTGGCACATCGTAACCAGCGGCGATAGCTTCGAAGGAAGCTGGTACAGCTGCAGAGAGCAGGAGTCGCGGCTGTCCAGAGGTTTTGGCCTCGCCTTCGAACGCGAGACGCAATTCTTTGAGGAGGGATACGAAAGCTGCACGGTCATCTGCCCCTCTGTAATATGTGTTTAGGTTTTTAAATTGTTTATAAAATATCTATTGTAGAATTCATTATATCTTGCCTTGATTAATTGTGAGTCGAAAAAACGCAAGCAAACTGGTTTTGTTTCTTATGCAAAATTTAAAATAACGGTGACATTATTTTAAGAGAGCAGCTACAGAGTTTCTCTCTGGCTCATCTCTATAGAAACTCCTTTCCGAAGAGGTAAATGGTAAAGCTATGTTATGACGATTCAAAAGTGCTTCTAGGAATCTAATTGAATAAATAAATTTGCGTTTCAACCGAAAAAAACCGAACCAAAATCGGTCCATCCATTTGATGGCTATGGTGCCACAGACAGACATTAGCGTCAAACCCAGACCCTTTACGAGAGGGGTAAACATCCACTAGAGATACTTTAAAAGACAAAAATAATAACATTTCTCAAGCCCATTCACACCTGTCTAAATCCATAGTAAATGCACGTTAGCTCGCAATATGCATGAAGCTTTCCAAATATTTAAAGAGGGGAAACTAAAAATATGGAATTGTAAGTCGAAGTTGGACATTTCGACAGTAAAGTTAGCATAGCTGTTCAACACACTATACACGGTAAGCAATTTGAATGCCTTTGTAAATAGAGTTTTGGTGTATGTTATTCTGAAATATTTTGATAGAGGTAAAGATATTCCGATTCACACGGAAGTACCGAAGTTTTATGTATATTTCTCCCCATATCTATCAGTCTGTTCTGTAATCGTAAAGCCAGCAAATAAGGCACTAAAGGGTGTTTTAAACCAGGTTAATATTAAACTGACAAACAAATATCGCATCATCAAGGAAATCCGTGTCAGCAGAGGGAACATGGGCTGATGATGATGATGAATTATTGCAACCCTCACCTCGGGTACTCCCAGTCAATATCCAGGCCGTTGAACTGGTAATCCCTCAGGAACTCAATAGCTTCATAGACGAATTGATTCATTCTGAACACGTTAGATGTAAGCTCCTTGAAAGGCGTAGATCCAAACGCCCAGCCGCCGATGGCAAGTAAAATCTAATAAAATTATGGAAAATTATGAATAAAATGAACTTAAAATATTTTTATTAGCGTCTCACTGAAGTGCTTATGAATAGTCAATCATATTGGGTCTGTTTCAATATTTCAATGTTACTTTTTCTTCATTTAAATTTCATTACAAGTTTATTTGAAGTTACTTGTTACTTGTAAATTTCAACTTTTACTTTAGTAATATACATTTAAATTTATATAATGTATTCAAATTTAAGATACTAAAGTAAAATTTATCTCTAAAAGTATATTTAATTGAATTCCTCAGAATGAATCATGTGTTTCGTTATTTAACCAAAATGAAATGAATGCTAATAATAAGAATCTCTTACAAAAAGCAGTTATAAATATACATAAATAATGTTCGTATCTATTATCATTAATACTACTAGAAAAACCTCGATCATGGTCAGCGTCTGACGCTGTTACTTTTAAATCATTTCTCACAAGGTAGAAGGAGACAACATTTATTTCTTATTATATAAAATATTTCTCACGTGATATATACAATATTTCTCACCTTCAAATTCGGGTTCTTCTCTCTCAAAGCGACGACCTTATCATACATATCAGCATCCTTTTCATCAGCTTCAGCCAGCTTATGGTCCTTCAGAGTCGCGAAGGCATAGATGACGTGGGTACAGAGGTTCGGGTCCACGTTTTCTGGTGTGAACCTTCCAGCGCTTGGTCGTTTTGAGGACCAGGACGTGAGGTAGCAGAGGATCTGAGGCTCGCGCTCTGGAAATAAATATGTATGAGGAAACTAGCGAAATAAGTAGTGTGATATAAAGGTGCGAATGGGTGGTCTTTTGCGCAATATCTATTGAATATTGATTGATAGTTAAGCATAGATTAGAATACATGATAATTATAAACTGCAGATAAAAGCTAGAACGTAGAGTCGAACCTTATAAATGAAAGTTTTTTTTATATTTTTATATGCCTTATATTGAGATTCCAGTAATATACCCTAAAAAAATTTCAAAATCAGTAATTGATATTTTTGGTTAATCTTAATAATTTTTACGAAACTCAAAAACGAAAATACCCTAAGGATATACATTGCAGCAAAAAAATATTACGCTTAAACCATATAAATTCATTAAATGTTAAATATGTTTTACTAAATTACTTTTTGATTATAAAACTAAATTCAAACAAAAACCCTTATTTCCATATCGAGTCTTAATTTTAATTGTATAACATAAAAAGTTGTTACGGTTTGGCAAAAAGACGCGGGTTCGAATCCCACCTCGTGATAATTTTTTCTCTCAAAATTTCTCAAGTAAAATGTTATTAAAAATAAAAAAAAAACACCTTATTTATCTTATTCCATTGTTCTATAATTTTTAAAACAAAAACAGATTAATTATGTTAATACATCGTTAAAAAAACAACTATTTAACAAATGGCGATGATTCATTCATATAGATTTATAATACGATAGTTTATACTCATTTAAATTGCGTAGTAGTTTTGTTGTTATTATTTTACGAATACCAAAATGCAATTTACTTGTATTTAAAACGATTTATTAAGTGTGATGAGTATTTAACTCATCACACTGCAAGACAAAAATAAACTTTGATCCAATTCCGATCAATTGTAAACAGATCCATCATAACACTGGCATTTTGTGATTGATCTTCTGAATTATTCATTTTAAATTAACGAAATGAGTTTTTTATACGCCGCTCCGTATTGACATCAAACTTACAGAGAAAACTTGACAGACGTTGAAAATATCGAAATAATTGCTTAAATAATTCCACCAATCAGATAACGTTCAATAAAAAGTTTCTGGAAAGTTCTATAGGTAACAAAATTTGTTATTTATCACTTTCCCTTCTCCGAATGAGTAAAACTCCACTTATAAACTGTCGCTTTGCCTCATAAACTTGACAAGCCTAAATCACAAAACTCGTAAACATCCATTCTTCTTAACAAGCCAATATGCTTTGACCTCTGTAACTCTCCGACCGTAGCTATATAACTTTTAGTGTTTTAACGTTCGCAGGTCTTTAAATTCTGGTGTAACACTTGAGTGTAAAAGCACTCGATGTCTGGAACTTTTAGCAACTATGTCGACTGACTTTGTTCTCTGAAAGGCTTACTTGACTGTAAGGAACAAGTGAGTACCAAGTAGTGACCCTTGTGACACCCATGTTGAAATTGTTGCGAGACATGTTACCTATGCTTCAAGCATCGTAAATAGAAATTTATAGGTTGAATTTACGATCGCAGTGAATTGTAACAATGTTTGTGATACCTTACTGAAATGTATGTAGATTGTTTCCTTATTAGTATTTTTCAAATATTATATACTAAATTGTACCTACTTAATTTTTTTTTTTGCATACTTTTTGAATCGTGGTAAGTTAAATAAGAAGTGCCATTATTCAATTTAGAATTGAATAATTCTATTGTTTTATGGATTATGTTAATGTGAAACTAAGAATAAAACATGAATTCTTGACCTGTTTGAGAATATATTCATAAATTCTTTGCTACAAAAAAGATCACGGATGTTTTTGTGGGGAGGTACCTTACATACACTTACAGAAACGACTACTATCAACCACAATATCAACAAAAATAATCATGCAATTCGCCCACGTAGTTATTGATTAAGAAAACAAATATAGTTAAAGTAACTTTTGCCCGCGGCTTCGCAAGCGCTAAATTCGGAGTAGTTTAATAGTTGTTATTATACATATAAACCTTCCTTCTGAATCACGCTATCTTTAAAAAACGGCAAAATCCATTGCGTAGTTTTAAAGATTTAAGAATACATAGGGACAGTGAAAGCGACTTTGTTTTATACGATGTAGTGATGTAATGATTGAGAACCTCGGTTATAGGAACGTCATTTTAATACGAAAGAACACTCTGAACTTAGTAACCGTCATCACAAAAAGGCGGACAACGTTAAGGTTAGTTAAATACATCAAAAGAGAGTTCACATTATAACATGTCATTACCACATAATACACTTTCGTTGTCTAGAAAGTTAGCGATGTAATATTCTAAGAGACAGTGAGTGCAATAAATAATATTATGTTGCAGACAATTGACGTGTGTTTTGGTGAAAGTTAACAGTTAACGATGTAATAGCATGACCAAGTACTGTCAAATATAAGGTGCTGTTAGAGTCTGATACAGAAGCTAAAAGTTAATTATATACATATTATTATTCCCTGCTGTTTATGTAACTTAGAAAACACGTTGCGTATAAAGTATCCGAGTCTATTTCGATAATAAGTGCTCGAATGTTTATTGTTTAATTACTTTTATATTTTTCTGTTGTGTGAATAAATATCTGTGATTAAATTTTTTATTTAATTAAGTTTTATTTATTTCTGTATTCTGCGTATTTTCACATAATTTGGCAATTACACTTTTAATGTTTTATGAGAATTATTTTCTACAAGAAATATCACATACATCAAAGACAAATTACTTACTGTTCTTATCAACAACAGCGGCATTGTTATTCTTCACGATAATGGTCTTAGTGGGTTTCTTGACTTTGCTGAGTACATCGGAGAGGCTGATCTTGATGGGTTGTGGTTTTTCTGTGACTTCAATAACTGCGCTAGCCGCTACGGATGACCAGTCTACGTCCTTAGCATCTTTGCCTCGAGATATTCCACGGAGTTCTTCCCTGTAAGGATATAAATAATTATAGAATTTTTTAATTAAATAAAAAGTTAATAGCATCACTGCAAATGGCCTACATATTAAGTATATGCTACTGAGCTAACTGCCTCAGCGACGAATATAATAAAAAAGAAGATATGAAGATAAGAAAACTTCAAATATCTCAGTATAAACAGTTCATTGACAACAGTTTATTTTGACTATTTTCAGGGTAATTTTAAATACTTTTACTTTTGTAAATTCAGGAAAACAGGTCGAAATAATCTCGAAACGAGATGCTATTAAAGTTTGCAATTTCCCTGAGAATAGTTCTAATTCTGTCACACTCCTGTTGAAACTTTCAGCTGGTGGGCGAAGTTGGAGGCAATAAATCTTGGAAATAACTCTGATATCCGACGTAGCAGTTAATCGAGCGTTACTCACTTAAAAATTCTAAAACGTAGAAGCTTTCAAGACTTGCGGAAAAGTTTGTGAATCAAATGGAATTCGATTGAAGTGCGATCGGTCATTATTTCAGCCAACAATAGAGTTCAAAAACATGCGATGAAATGTGGAGACTGTATGTTTAATTAATTATTATAGAATTACACAAAAGAATTAACGAAATGAAAGTGAACTTTCCAGAATTTTCAAAGGCCTTAAATATTGTCATAATGTAACATATAACACGCATGTGTTGTGGGCTATGGGATATAAGTGTTGTACATATTTAGGTATCCATATATTCATTTATTCAATTTCATCAGGGACTGAAGGGTATTAATAGTATGTATGGTAATTATTTCTTCAAAACATATTACGTTTACATTACAACATTTTAACATGATTTTTTTTTTTGTAATTTATACACCGATTTTAATATAATTTTACTGGCACATAGTTAATGTATCAGGATAGCATCAATTCATATATTAGTTATATTATGATAATATACAAAATGGAAAAGAGTATCTCGCAAAAATCTGCATATACCCTTTCCATAATAAGTATAAACAGTTGTCCTAACTATACCATCAAGAAATGCTCATGAACCTCGAAAAAACCCGCCAAAACTCAAGCGCCATAGGCATTTTCCCGCGCCATTTATTTTTGGAACACCCGAATATATTTGCCATTCAAACACATTCCACACGGCGTACCTAAGGGAAATAAACGCGATAAAAGTATATTTTTTACGCAACATTAACTTTTAAGCACGCCTGCGGGTCTTCAAACCTTTTATATGATACACTAAACTTTTGCATTTGTCAAACTATGCTCCTGATGTGATAAATGGGCTTTCATGAAGAAGATACCTATATATTTCGTAGTTGTATCGACTTAGGGAATGAAATAATTAACGATTAAATAATTATAGACTTGAGGTTAGAAGGCACCCAACTATTGGATCAGTTCAACATTAAACTATCGAAGAAAACTCTCTGTAGGTCATTTTCTTTATCTTCACTTACATATTAGTTCAATAAAAGGTTGACATCACAATGAAAAATTCCAAATGGACAACCCAATAATATTTAGGTATTTTTTTAAACTAATGGGACTTAAAAATATTGAAACCATTAATTATTATTATTCACATTACCTTCTCTAAATTTCAATGTGATATTAATAAGCATCATTTTATTTCATAAATACATTTTGCCTTATATTCAGGGGGGATCGTATTCTTACCTCATAGCACCAATAAGAGGGTACTTGACGTTGCCACCACACACGGTACCAGAGAAGTCGTCCATATCTACAGTCCACACCATGGCACCTCCGAAACCATTGTCCTTGATCCACCTGATGGACAATAAATCTTAGTTAATATACAGTTTGAAATCAATTAATCGATATATAAATTTTTTATTATTTATAACACATGTATGTTTATTATTTATAACATATGTTTGATAATAAATAAATATTTTTTTATTATTTATAACACATGAATTACCTTTATGTTTTACCGTTATATTGTACTCTGGTTAATAAGTATTATCAAAAATTTATATTGGTACAATTAAAGGACATCTTAAATATTATGAGACCTTTAAAAATGTACCTTGCTTATTTAAGGTTTTTTTTTATGTTACTAACAATCATAAGCCTTTTTTATTTTATTTTTTCTCTGTGTCCCTATATATGCTTAAATACGACACAGATTTTGACGGTTTTTTTAATAGATAGAGTGATGAAGAGGAAGGTTTATATTATGTATAATAACAACTCCATATTTAAAGTGTGCGAAGCCGCGGGCAAAAGCTAGTTAAAATATAAAACTCACCTCATCTTGTTCCTAATTGACTTCTCATCATCGAAACCGACCCACTGATCACCATGGATAGCATATGGCACCTTCATTTCATCATCCCAAACATAAGTTCCACCGTTCCTCAGAATATCGCAGACCTGGTGATAGTAAAACATTTTAGAATAATATTACTTAATAATAATAACGCTATAGCTATAAATCTTCATGTATCAATCTATGATATTTGAAGCGTTCATTAAGCCCGGTATTGTGTGCAAATCTATACTTAATATTGTAAAGCTGAAAAGTTTGTTTGTTTGAACGCACTAATCTCAAGAACTGCTGGTCCGATTTGAAAAATTCTTTCAGTGTTAGATAGCCCATTTATTGGGGAAGACTATAAGCTATATATTTACCACGGGCAAAGCCGAAGCGGACAGCTAGTAAGTTATATCGAATGTTGATGTCGTTTTACTGAATTTCTCCAAAGTTCATAATCATTAATGAATTAAAATGTTACTCCGAACTCTTTTATCGCGAAGAAGTCGATAAACGCGAGTCTTCCGAAGGCCCATTGAAATAGTACCGTCAGCAAATAAATTGAATTAAGTCCGAACGACATTTTACGCAAATTAACTTAGGAAATCGCAAATTCCTGCAGTCGTTTATAACCGTGTAAATTGCAAATTAGAAAGAAAGCTTCTTTATCAAACCGTTAACCTTGGAACAAACGATTTTGTCAGGTACTAAGACTTGTAAGATAAGCGTTTTCTCTCAAAGGATGATAACTGCCCGTTTGGAGTATGTCGTTACGATTTTTTATCGTGTCGACTTTTAGGTGATCTTTTTTTAAATACAGCTGTTATCTTTTTGTATTTTTAATTTAACGAATTATTGCTTCAATACAAGTTATTGCGATGAGTCCTTAATGATTTATTAAGGGCAGCGTGAATTATGATCTTTCGAGTACATATTATTTAAGCATGTTTTCATTTGTCAAATTTAAAATAGGCTCAATATCCCATCTTCATTTAACTATTCCCTTACAAAAGCTGTATACTCAGTAATTTACATCATATAAACTACATATCCTGAGCCAGATGATCAAGAAATCGTGACGTCACAAGCGCAACACGCGCCGCCAAGACCCCGCGCAATAATTTTTAATTAAAATCACCTCATAGTACGCAAGAAAGCCTCCTTCCTTTGTGTACTCGCCGGCCTTCCCGCCTCCGCTCGCCGGGGAATTCACTTTGAAGTTGTTGACATTAGACAGGGTGAAACTACGGCCGTAGGTTGGCATACCTGTAAGATGAGCACTTTGTAAGAAAATTCTGCCCAAATCTTATTTGTTTATACGTTTCTCAACTCTGTATTCCTTTAAAATAGTATTTTGTGGCAGGAAAATGTAATAGTACTAATGAAATACAAGTATGTAAATACTATTTTAAATAAAGCAGTTTTGACCAGATTTCTAGACTTGTTTTGATGAGACACTACAGTTATGAAACCTGTCTATTGATTTTCAATGTGTGTGCTAATAATTGTTTGCTCTTTATTATTGTTATTAATATTAGAATTATTTCTAAGAATAATAAGATGTAATATATGTAGATGTAATAATAAGATGTAATTTAATAAGAGTAAGATATCATTAGAAGTATTTTAATTATATTGTTAATAAATTCACTATTCCAGTATAGGATAACATATTTTATTCAAACTTATATTTTATAAGGGACTAGCATTGCTTATAAATAAATGATATATATGTAACAGATCCAAACGAAGTTTGAAAAGTTTGGTTTAAATTCGATAACGATGAAATAAATCATAATTAAACTATATGTCGTTAAAGGAATCCAGCATCTATGCCCCAAGTTTGGGTCTTGGATAGAACCTAGGTGCACTGCTCTATAACCATAATTGAGGTCACACAACTTGTACGACAAGCCTTTGATCAATACACATACGCATTTGCTTTGTGAAGGACGAGTTATCGTGCATACCGAAATGTCTCAGCTCAAATTAATCATAGCCCACATTCTGTACCTCCTGTTTTGGTAAATATGCATTTTAATTAACCGCAAATAGCTGATAGTTGACACAATTCCATCAATGCAGCTCCAGCATTCTTTAAATTGCTTGTCATGTTTGGATGATGAAGAAATTAATGGTATAAATGAAGTGTGATGAAAAAATTACTGTAATAACTGTTAAAATTGATGGATAGGGGGAGGTAAATTGTCATTCGAAAGATGTCCATGATGTTATCAATTAAAAAGTATCACATACTCTATGTATTAAAGAGAACATAGAATAACTTCTAAATTCTACTATAATGTTATAAATACGAAAGTTTGTAAGGATGTGTGTGTGTTTGTTGCTGTTTCACGCAAAAACTGTTGAAACGATTGCAATGAAATTTGGTACGTAGACAGCTGGACATCTGGAATAACATATAGGCAACCGTTTATCCGATATTCCTACAGGATACGGATTTCCGCGGGTGAAACCGCGGGGCGCAGCTAGTATATCATAACACTAACCAATAATTAGCTTTTCCTTAGGAGCTCCAAGCTTAACCCACAAGTGTGACGCATGGTCTACCGACAGCTGCTTCCTCCACTCGGAGTCTGAAGATGGCGCGTATAGAGGAGCGTTGTGGCCTGTCTCCCTTTCCCATTTACCGTGGAAATCGTAAGCCATGACGTTGATGAAGTCGAGGTAGCTGAGAAAGAATAATTGAGAATAATACCAGATATTTCAAAGGAAGGTTGGAGTCTTCCAAACCATCAAGACATACCAGTTACCTATGAGTACAAGGTTTTTTTAGTCTGTAGTTCTTTGCTTTTCAAACGAAATGTATTTGCTTACTAAATATATATTTTTCTGTCTAATTCGCTCTATGATTTTTCCTGATAATATAATAAATTACATTTTTATTGAGACACAACCTTGTGTTGTCTTCACACATATATATTTCTTTGTTAAATAAAACAATAAAGACAAAATATGTTATTAATTATTCTTACTACCTGCATTCAATTTCTACCTGAAACATATGTTTGTCAGAGCTTTAAAAGTAAGCAGACAAATTGACAAATTAATGGGTCATTAATAAAGCCTCATACATATTAGGAGGTTTCAGTCATTCAAGCGATGTTGTATCTTTTTTATTACAGGGAAATGACAAGGACGGAAGTACAATTGCACGCGTCCTTTCACGCAAACATCATATGCATATGAGGCTTTATTGTAATGAAAAACGTGAATGTAAGGGTGAAGGCTACCAACAAAGATGGAATCTTTTTATACTTGTTTTGAACCAAACAATAAAGAATAGCAACCAACGTAAACAATGCGTATGTGAGAAGTGTTTAACATGTCAATGATTTAATAAGGTTTCACAATCGTTTGTGGGAACGAAGAGTTTTTTGGCAGATGCTGGCGTTTTTTTCATTCAAAGCGATTGAGTTCAATATTTTACTAAAATGTAGCAAATTGTATATGAACCCCCATAAGATAGAAGGAAGGAGTCAAAATGGCATGAATGACTTCGACAAAAGGATGGTACGGCCCTGCCTTGTTCGACTTGTCGGGGGTGCTGCCGTGCTACCAGCTATGATGCATATAGAGGTAAATTCTCTTAAAGAATGTATAGATTTGTTAAGGTTTCTTATAAACTCGAAATACGAAATGAAGGGAAAGCTGTTTCCTCCATTGAACATTATATACAAAGGAGATTTGTGTCACTTAAATCGATTCAGCCGTTGGCAGAGAATATATAATAGATAATTTGAAAAATAAAACAGAGAGACTATATTATATTCAAAATAACATTGTATACATGACGTATATATCTAATATAGGAAAGTCAATTATTTTGATATTAAACGAAGTACAAAGAGAACATCGCCTTTATCTGAAAAGATTTAAAGTCCATAATTACCTGGCAACAGCAGGCACATCGTATCCACTCTTGATGTTATCTGGGCCGACGGGCACAGCAGCTGTCAGAAGCAGACGCGGCTTCTTCACCTCTTGGGCCTCTGCTTCGAACGCCTCTCGCAACTCTGTTGGAAAACCTCCGCTATAATACAACTGGTAATAAATTGGTATATTGGGAAACCTTTTAAATTTTAAGGTGCAACATTAGTTGAAGCCTGAGGCTTCGCATGGAACCTGAATAAGGCATTGTTTTATCCAGTTAATACAGATTATGTATGTCATTACCTATCGCTGTGCTGAAAAATCAGCTGTTTATGCGTGAGAGAGTGACAAACATATAACCAACCATCCATCCTAACATACTTTCATGCTTAAAATATTTTATTAGAAAAATATACTACAAAGTACGGAGTAAGTAAACATTCAAACATTCTAGAATCCAGCACAACATATTAAAAACACTAATACATTAATCAAACATTAATCAATTTACTTAAATAGTAATTACGATATCAAAATTGAATACGGTTAAATTATAAATATATCAGATCGTTATTGTCAGTCTGGTTTTAAAGGAATTTAGAAAGGCCTTAAAGCAACAAGGACGAACATATAAAGCACTGGTAAATATAACTTTACCTATCTAGATGCTCTTTATATTATTATGAGAAAAATATAATGGTATAACTTTTAAGTGGTAGGAATTAAGTCAATTTATTACAACGCCATCTATTGGTCAACGATAAGAATTATAAATAAAAGAAACGCTGAGAAAATTTTAAATTAATCTTTTGAAATCTTGAGGTATATGGGATAGCAAATTATCATCGCACTTTATTCTTCGCCCATGGTATATAATATATAACTCTATGACTTATATCACTCAGTAAAGGCGAAGCTTTCTGACGGTAAAAGAATTTTTGAAATCAGTATTTTTCGAGTGAATACATTATATACATACGCATACATGTTTTCAAATGCTTCCCTTCTTATTAAATGAGAAATACGCTCTGCAATTTATCATATTGTAATCCATATTACTGTAATTCATTCAGGTACTTTTAATAAATAACATCTCGATCGCATCATGATGAAATCCTTCTGTAAGTTATAATTGTATAGTACAACCTTTAGAGCTTTGATACTAGCTCTCTTATTTAAAGGGAAAGTCACGAGTATAGATATTCCAATTAAAAGCGTAGGCGCAAAACGCACTAGGGAATACAAGACGTAACTTATAAATATTAATCTTTGGAGAAATCTAGAACATTCTTTATTAAATGAAAGGATTGGTTGTAATGGTGCTCCCGGGACTTGGAATGATTTATTAAAGACTTTAATAATACTCAAGGATGGATAAATTAAAAAAGTATATCCATAAAACGAGTTATATATCTAAAGGTCAAATCGACTTAAAAGAAAAGGTAAATAGGTACTATATCAGAAAAATTATTACAATAAAATATGCAATTTTTCGTAAGACATTTGGAGTATAGATAGCAAATAATACCCATGATCATTTAAAGAAAAAGCGATGTTGATGACTGTACAGAATAAAAAGCAGAAATCTTAACCTCAAACAAATGTCAGGGTCACAATGATTCATTTCGAACGCCTAGCTCACATTTAGGCACTATATATCTATTAGGTTTATTTTCGCTAGCAGAATATCGGGCGCTAACACATGTGGCAATAATCGCAAAGAATATATAACTTAACGGATGGAGTCGCTTCCCGCTGTCTGCGTTTTTTATGTGTATATACTTAAATTTATAAAACTGCAAAGATTTGGATACGGTTTTTTAACTACTGTGATATAGGGCAGGTTTTTTCGTATAGAAACATTTTTTTATTATCATTTGATGAACAATTAAGTGTTTGTTTTCGTTGTTTGTTCGTTAGAACCTATATGAAATAGGGAGGATCGCTAGTTTCTTATAAAACTGTTTTAAATAATCTTTAATTCGAGTCTAAAACTAAAGTATTCTCGTCACGTTGTGTTTATTTAAATTAAACTAGATATTGTTGGTTCTGATCCTAAAATCTAAACTAAAATTTACGTTCACATCTCAGCTATTTGCATACACTTAAAATTTCTAGATCATGCCGCTTCTTTATTTCCTTTTTACGAAGCTTTTTGTATAAATAAACTGGTCAAGAGTACACTCGCGTACCGACGGTTCCGCGTAATATCGACTTTAGATTTAAGTACAATTTACTTAAATCTACTACTCAATTAATAATCTACTAATTTCTTTGATATGTTAAAGATTTTGAAAATTTTTTTAAAAAATTTTAACGAAAAAATTTAGTCACGATGCGGCATTCTAACCCACGTCTCTTCGCCAAACCGTACCGTAACCGTACAATTCCATCAGAAATGGGGTAAAAGTGAAAGAAAAAAATACGAATTTTAAATATTATAGCTTTTTTGTATTTTTTCTGCCTCCATAAATATTAATAAATGTAAAAGGTTTTTAGATATTTTTAACCGCCTTAAAATTGTGAGAACTGGACCAAATTTCATTGAAACCGCATGTCAAGCAATAAATTAAAATAAAAAAAATCTTAAAAATCGGTACACTGTTTAAAGTTACCCATTAAAATTGATTACCTCCTTTTTCTAAGTTACATGAAATCAAAACAACAACTCAAAAACACTTCAATCTTTTTCGTTGCGTTAAGTTAAGAAGTTAAGAACTTTAATAGTTAAAGTATGGGCCAGTATCTGTCTATAGTGTACAACAGAAAGTTAACTTAACACCGGTGGCCGAGAGGCTACGCTTTACTACGGTATGGCAAAAAGACGCGGGTTCGAATCCCGCCTCATTACCTATCATTTTTTTTCTATTCTTTCACAATTTGTCATAAACTGAACAGCTAAAAATATAATGTCTATACATTGATTCAGTAAATACACAGTTTCAAAGCAGCTGGTAGCTTCAATAAGAGATTGTAATTAAGCCCTACATGTGTGCTCACAACTCACACTGTTTTAATGAGCTGCTACGCTGAGTTAGGTTAGTGAGGAAAGAGGTGTTTAATATATCCACAGGAACATTTCAATTAAGCGTGGTGACGAAATTACATTGAGGAGTATCTGAAAACTGAGAGAAAAAAAACGCGGATCGTAACGACGTTTTTGATGAAAACTAATACATACAGTATGTGTACATTGGATTTTTTATGAATTTATAATCCTAGTTAAGAATCGCACCCGTTGGTTGTCAAAACAAAACACAACATATATTATTATAGCGATTGATGGTGTCTCTAATAAGGAAGAAATTATGTACTTTACATAAAAAATACTAGAAATAACATACGACAAAATTAAAGAAACAACTAATTTAAAAAAAAAAAAACATGTTTTATAGTATGCGTAACATACCAGCTTGACTTTTAACGATCAACTGTTCAAATGATGGCCGCCATCTTATAAATTTAATTATATCCAAAATAGCAATCATTTACTCCACTTAAAATGATATCTTACGATCGTTGACCTCAATAAAATAAAAAGATAATAAATTAGGAAATCTTAAATGCCAAGAGTCAGTGAAATATACGATGAAAATCTATCCGTCTAAAGTGAGTCGAAATAGAGTCTAAACGGTTTTACTAACAAAAAACATACAACCATACAGGTGAAGCTAATAATCGTGTTAGAAAGCGAATTAATAATCCGCTTCCATACTAACATAGCACATTAACCCGAGAAGTGCAAAGCTAGGGGCTGGAACTCAAAACTAGGTTTAAGTTGAGAGAAGTCCTGAACAAGACTTGATTAATTCTTTACTATTTAATTACCATTGCAAGGAACGAATATTAATTACTTATACGCGTTCATGCTAACACATATTTAACACTAGCTTCACGCCCGCGGCTTCGCCCACATAGCTAAAGGAAAACTAGCATTGTTACAGTTCCCGTGTGATATATCCCCCTATCCCAATACTATGTCCTTTCCCAAATCTCAAAGTATGCTTTTACCAAATTCCACCCAAAACAGTTCAGTGGTTCAGGCGTGAAGCGACAGAAAAACAGAGCGACAGAGTCACTTTCGCATTTTTAATATCCATTTACATATTTTTTGTTACTTGAACTTATCTGAAAGTCCATAAATCCATAATGATGAATACCAACAATTTTTATTGTTAAAAAACACTTCCTACAAGTACTATAGAGTTTAAATTTTATTTACACACATGAATTATCAAAAAAAATCTAATAGAGATTTTATACATCGTATAAGTTTTTTTCATTCACTTTATTGATATGTTCACGTTTGACTAGAAACACTTAGCATAGAATTAAAGCCCACGAGTATCCTAAAAATGCTGTATATAATTACATCTCGAGACAAATAAGGTTTTATGTGAAAAATTTCCATAATATTTTGCTGTAAGTGATACAAGTTCGCGGAAAACCATATTATTTGGATAAGTTATGTCCTAATGAATAAATTCCTTTTAATAATATTCGAATTAAAAACACATAATGTAAAGTGTGAAACGCAATAATACAAATTGAATACAAAATGTTCAGCAAATAAATAGGTAATAGAATAGGAGGAGGGAACAAACACAAAAAATACAGTCGAATTGACATCATTTTTTGAAGTCGGTTGAAAAAAAGACGAAAAGTGCATGAATATGGAGGAAGAAGTTAAGTTTGATTCATTTAGGTTAGCGAGTTAGGTTCGTTTGAGCAGTGGTGACTTGGTGAGATCTTCGGATTACAATAGAAAAGTCGAAGGTTCAAGGCCAGACTTGCAAGCGTTAAATTGATATAACAATTGCACATTATCATCATCACCGCTGCTCAAAATAAATTGTTCTTTCTTTCTTTCTAAAATGGTGAAGGAAATGACCAGGAAACTGGCATATCCAAAAATTAAAAGACCGTAGAAGATATCTGCCATCCGGCATTCGTTAGCGTGGTGGATTATGGCGAATCCATAGGTTGCCCGTGTCCCAGCAGTGGGAATATATGAGCTGATGATGATGAATCATACTAAGACGTACACACAAGTCATGTGACACGTACACGAAGGACAATCCATTTATTATCATAATTTTTTGCCACATCTTATAAGGTAGGAAATATGTAAGGAAATAAATCATGCAGGAATACGTTAAGGTTAGGCCATTTGTATAATCAATACTTAAACATCTATTTATGGTGCAACTGCGTTATGTTTTTGCATTATAATTATCGCCAATATTATACGTTGTAAATTAATTGCTTATTATGAAGATAAAGTAGCAAAGATTGTCAGTAGGAGGAAGTTATGTCTGGAAGTAAAGAACGAGATTTCTGCAGAACGGCCATTGATGTCTCTTAACAATTTCCTATCAACAAATCTATACTAGTATTATAAAGATGAAGAGTTTGTTTGTTTAAACGCACTAATCTCAGGAACTACTGGTCCGATTTGAAAAATTATTTCAGTGTTAGATAGAGCCTGGTCTGCCTTACAGGCTATTCGCAGACACCAATCTTCTCTATTTTTCTTAAATGTATATTTTTGTAACTGTAGTTGTAAGTTTGAGGAAAATAAATAAATATTATATATTATCTATCTATATGTACCACGGGCGAAGCCAGGGCGGCACGCTAGTAATACATAAATAGTATAGATTTTACCCTGCTGTAATCATAATTTAATCTTTTATCTGTTTTTTTCGATACGTTCATTTTAATTTAATTAACATCAAAAGAAATGTGTGATGATGAGAAAAGTCAATTCCATAGAAGATAAAATCCATGTTTAAACCAATTCAACTGACATCCAAAAACGAAAGATGATATCAATTGGACTGACTTAATTAGGTTTGTTTATCTATAACTCTATGGGTTGTCAACCAGTTATAGATTTTTTTTGCATGATAGGCAATTGTTGTTATTAATTGGTCCCATTTTAGATTTGCAGTGGTAAGTCTCCAGGAACGTCAGCGACCATTTTTCTAAAGGATTATCCTGACACTATAACTGCGTTGTTTACTTCAATTGTAATTTATGATACAGCTAACTAGTCAAGCCTGAAATATGATAAAACACGCTCGCATCGCGTGAATAAACGAGAAAGAAGCGAAATGTTAAATTGTTTTTGCCTTCGCATCATTAACTTATTGGTAATGCTATCAAGTATTCACAATGGAGCTTAGATCATGAGGTTTCGTTACGAAAGGACCTAATTATGGTTAAGTGTCGTCATGCTAACGGCGGTCGTTTTGAAGGTTGATAATAATGAATAATGACTAATGTTTCACTGTGCCCTAAGAAATTGCGTTTATTTAGAAATTGAAAACTTTTTAACGGATTTTAAACGCGATTTATTCATTATATTATTAACCCGACGTTTCGAACACTTTACAGCGAGCGTGGTCACGGGAAGACTCAGCTCCGTTAAAAAGTTTTTAATTTCGAAATGTATAATACTCGCGTAAAATCAAGCACAAGAAAATACTAAATTGCGTTTATTTTCATCGAATTGTAGACATTTAAATTAATTCTATTAAACTTATTACCCGATATGCACACAAAATTTCAAAATAACCGATCTATCCCCTCCGGAATAACATTTAATAAAAATCGGTCCAGCCGTTTCGGAGGAGATTAGTTACAATAAACCGCTATTCGACAATTTTATTGCTTCAGTAAACATATGCTTGATATAAGTAAATAATGCTAAGTATTTAATACTTAATGGTTTCTCATAAGTGGTAATTTGATCAATCAGTATATAAGTATACTGAAATATAATCACAAATTATTAAACAATAACCAAATCACACTGCTGTTTGTTTATTATAGTTATGATATTTCACTTATCTATTTTATTCTTAACTACGCAGTGAGCGCGGACTCAAAAGCTAGTCCGTTGAAAATAAGTTCCTTTAAATGTATTAAACTCACATTTAATTAAAATACATCACCACTTGGGAAATGTCATTCGACAGCCAACATTATTTATGACCTAAACAATTATTACAAAATTTCATTAATTAAATTAGCATTATTAAATCGCTGCACGTCTGACGATACCCTTATAAGTACGAAGCATACTTCGTGACATGACGCAACGTGTGTCGAGGTTTGACGAAATTGACCTATGTCCTTTACACAAACATACATACTAACTAGTTACTGTGGTTATGTGTTTATTAGCCTCGAAGGAAATTGAAAAGCGATTTGAATTTGAATATATCATATACTAGCTCCGCCCCGCGGTTTAACCTGTGTAAGTTTGTTGTGGGAGTCGAGCACGCTTCGGCACGAATTGGGCCAGCTCACCGGGGAAGTACCACACCCCCACAGAAAACCGGCGTGAAATAGTGGCATGCCACTGTGTTTCGTACGGTGAGTGGGGGAGCCGGTGGACTATTTCCTTTTCCTCACCCGTCCCAGTCCATTCCTTCTTTCCTGTCATGAATCCGTTCCTTTTCCCTTACCCACTAAAAGCGGGCAGCGCATTCGCAGAGGCTACCTTTGCGAATGTTCATGGGCGGTGGTGATCGCTTACCATCAGGCGAACCACCAGCTCAGTTGCTCGCTATGACATAAAAAAAGTCTGTATCCCGTAGTCAAAATCTGTTCGTTAGTCTCGCTTAAACTCAAGACTGGCCGGATATTGATAGTTATGGTTTAGATGCATTCATCATAGTCCAGGGGAGGTTTAAAGGGTAATAATAATAAGGAAATTGTGCCTTAAATTATTCTATAATGAAGCGTTTGTGATTAAACGCTTATATAGAATATACCAAAAAACATATATCCTTATGTGATACGCAAAAATCATTAATCTAAAGTCTAAATCCATTTATATTCAAAAAGGACGTTTTCATAATATCAAAAATTGAATTTATCGATATTGGGTCAGCACTAATGCCTGTGTCAGGTGGCGAGACCGTTTTATAGATTCCGCGATCGTTGCTTTTTGATAGGAAATAGAATTATGTAAGGTAGACGCAGTGCTGACGTCAGCTGCAGGCTGCAGCTATCGATAAAATATTTGATTAAGCTCTCGATACTGATGTGACCTTGCACTAGTGATGTGCGTCAGCTTGACGATGAATTTATATGTTTTATTGTGACTTCTTTGTAGAAACTGCTTTCCAAGCCGGTGCTATATGTAAACTGTGTTATGACGATTCAAAAGTGCTTTAAAGTAAATTAATTGTATAAAGAAATGTTTGAGTTATGTTAGTTTGATTTATACTTCACTTTATTGCTCCTTCATTGATCTACTGGATTTTGTAGTATATGAGAACTTTGAAGCTTACTACAAAATAAAAAAAAAAACTTAGTGGAACCAGTAAAGCAATTGTAGATTATTTCATAATCTAATTCAATTTTCACGACCACTTACATTTCTATACAATTCGTTTTCGTGGTTTTTATTTCTATATGTTGAATATAGAAATAAAATCATTTCAATGAATGCATAAAACTTATTGCGAATCTAGGCCATATCTTTTTTTTATTTTTATTCTATATTTTATTATGGATAAAAGCGTATAACGGAGTTCCGTATTTGCATTGCAAGTATTATTGACGCAGGTTATTATATAAAAGTTATATATATGCCATCACTTTGTAAAAAGCTATTTACATAACCTTTTACTGAATTAAAAACCGAGTTCCGTAAGTATTGCAAAAAATAAACACATTTTTACAAATTAAATACAAAATTATCGATAAAAGAAGTACAACACTATCGATGAAATGGCTGGTGACAGGTGCAACCACAGACATTCTATCCATACTGCACATTCGACACAACCCACTATTTCCATAAACCTTTTGTTTACCTTTATTTTTCAGAGGAGAAAATCATCGAAAATTATGGAAAAAACAACGTACTTTTTTTTACCAAACTAGGTATTTTCCCGCGGCTTCGCAAGCGTTAAATAACGGAGTAGTTTAATATACGTTATTATACATATAAACCTTCCTCTTAAATCACTTTATCTGTTAAAAAACCCCATCAAAATCCGGGTTTTCTCACTTATTTTTCAGCCATTAGTCACAATTATTCGTCAAAATTGGTGATATTCCTACTATCAGTAGGATAAATATTATAAATGCGAAAGTTTGTAAGAATGTGTGTGTGTTTGTTGCTCTTTCACGCAAAAACTACTGCACCGATTGCAATGAAATTTGGTACGTAGATAGCTGGACAACTGGAATAACATATAGGCAACTTTTTATCCCGATATTCTTACGGGATACGGACTTACCCGGGTGAAACCCGGGGCAAAGCTAGTATATTATAACTATGAGTACACCTCCCAATTAATGTCGAAAATCATGAAAAACATACCACTTCCTATTAAGATTATATCTTCAAGACATTACCACTCCTACTCAAAGCTAGCTCGAATGTCAAAGGTCAGGAATTCACAAACATCCCATCCAACCAACGTACTATAATTATAAAATATACGTCTGACAACTAAAATATCTTCTATAAATATATATCCCGTCATTAATATCGTTTCTAATGTTTTGAAAACATTGTTGGTACGTGATTAATGTGGTAATATAACAGTTTATTATTTGACTAAATTCAACATTGTTATTTAAAATTCAAATATCACTTGTCAAAATTTTTAAAGTCCTCCGATAAAAGACAGGCTAACGTTGTATCGGGAATTCGCAATTATGTCCGAGTTCTCATATATTCATACAAAGAATCAGAATCAATTAATATGCAATTATGATATGCTTAATTATTATTACTTTTTATTTTATTTGAATTTTAACTTTTGTAATTAGGTTTTTGTGAATTTCTTTTTGTAAAATTGTTATAAAATGTGATATTGGGTCCTTGTTACCCCGAAATAAAGAATTTATTTATTTATTTATTTATTTATTATAAATTCTCAATTATTGTGACAATTCAAAAGCTCTAAAAAATTCTAGTTAATAGAAAATTAGGTTTAATTTTGATTTTTGACACTTGTGTATTAACTAGCGATGCGACCCGGTACCACACAGGTCCAAGTCTAATACTATATATACTCTACTATCTTACATACATATAAATCGTCTATCTATTGAAAAAAACTCGATACGTAGTTTTAAGGACCTGAACATATATAGGGACATATAGCTGAAAGTGACTCTGTTAATACTACAAATGATTACAATCAAGCATTTAACCCCAATTTAAACCCTCGTTTGTTCCAATATTACATCTCTTATTTAGTTTTGTTTTTCCTAAAGATTAGTCATTCAATCTATAAAAATTAATAATTCCTTGATTATTTTTCTCATGACATATCTTGATTTTCCATACATTTCTTAAGTTCTTATGCAAAACTCAAAAATATACAAAAATCCCAAGTTCTAATGCAAATCAAACCCTTTTTACATGTTATAATGATGACATACCTTTTAACAGCATCACGAAGTTCTTCTTATCATCACCACCCTTGGGGTACTCCCAATCTATGTCCAGCCCATCAAAGTTTCTATCACGAAGGTAGGGAATAGCTGAGTAGATGAACGTTTGCCTGGAGTAGCGGGTAGCTGACATTTCCTTGAACTTCTGGGTACCGAAGGACCAACCACCTGGGAACAAAATGACAAACTTAATCGTGATCTAAGAAAATACATATAGCCTACTGAATGTGGGAGCCTAGCACACTTTGGCCCAAATTAAGCCAGCTCGCACGGGGAAAACTGGCGTGAAATAGTGGAACGCTACTGTGGAGTATTTATTTATTTAACTCTTCAACAACATTGTACATAGAAGGAAACTTAGAGATAATAATAATAATGACTAAAATAAAGCGTACAATTACGTACGGAGTACGTATTTGTATGGAGAATTAGGGAGCAGGAGGCCCGTTTTCTTTTCCTCATCTTTACCAGTCCATTCCTTGTTTCCTGTTCTTTCCTCATCCCATTCCCTTTAACAGCGGGCAGCGTATGCGCAGAGGTGGTGCCTCTGTGAATGTTCATGGGTGGTAATCGTTTACCATCAAGCGAACCAGCAGTTCAGTAGCCAGATGTGAGGTAAAAAAATATTCAAAGCCTATATAGGTCTCTCGATTCCAACCTCTTTTCAGATATAAACTGATACCACATAATTGCTTCTTTGCGAATTGAAATACTAGCAAACAAACACATTTTCGCATTTATAATATTGGTAAGGATAAGAGATAATGTGAAGCTTTTTGTATCGTGACTTAGAAATAGTCTTCTATATTTAGTTTTATTGTTGCCTAGTTATTTATTGCTTTCTTGCCAACTTAATCCGGCTTTCCACTTGGCTGGCTTATCCGGTAGATTGATCAGTCGCTTGTAGAATCCTGAATGACTATTTTATATCTGAAGACGATATTTCAGACACGTTTTTGTTCGATGTTCTGTTAATTGGTTTTTATATGCTTCTATGTAATCGGCTTTTTTAAACATTATCATTTTCTACGGTTACATAAATTTTTACGTATTCCTAAATACAGGTTGCCCTGCAATCTAGCTAGGGAAACATCGGCTTTATATATATGTAAACTTTAAAAACATATGTAAGATTATATAAACTAAATTGTAAATTTAAAAATGTCAAAAATGTATGTATGTATGAAATGAAAAATAAATAAATAATTATTTCATGAGTTTATCTCGTTATCCTTATATCGATCGCCAGCATAAAATAATTTCCTTCCCTTTACAAGAACAAGTGATATAATTTAGTTAATACTATCATTAAAGCGTGTTTTTAGTTTAGTTTAGTAATTTTTTTTAGTGTTGTGTAAGCTGTTATATAAGTAACTCGTTAGTTATGGATACTGAATGTTTTTGAGGGTTGGACAAAAACAGAGTAATAGTAGTAGTAGGAATAGTTAAAAAAACAAAAATATTATCTTTAAAGTATTATTTCGATTAGTCTGGCATGTTTATTAATCCATTGTAAATGACGCCAAATTCGTGTGCAGTATTGTTTTACTTAGGTGCTAGTTATTTTTTATTTATTTTTAAAAAGTATTCATTTCTTTCCAAGATCATTACATTGATTGTCGAAGTATGCACTATAAACCTCCATCTATGGACACTTAAATCTCACCTAATATCTTAAGTAATCATTACTTATGTCTGAGTGCGGCGGTAAGTCGCAGCTGTACCGTAAGTTACGCTAAGTTAAGATCCCTTCTGAAGCCGTAATCTACACGTAAATATTCCCTTGTATCCTCTTTGTGTAAACCGTTATTGCAGTACCTAGTGTGGACAAGTTATTGTTTATAACTAGCTGTAACCCGCGGCGTCACTCGCTTGGTACCCAGAATTTCTCCCATTTACTAATCCAAACTATAATCAAACAAAGACTAGCAAATGTACCATACATCTGCAGCGAATTTTTCGAGCCATATTTTAATGACATGTTAAGTAATCGGAATTTATACTAATACTATAGAACTGAAGAGTTTGTTTGTTTGGTGGGCGCTTATCTCAGGGTCTACTGGTCCGTTTTAAAAAATTCTTTCAGTGCCCATTTATTGAGGAAGGCTATAGGCTATATATCATTACGCTAAGACCAATAACAGCGGTTTGTTCGGTAAGATATTTATTTTTATTTATTAATAGTTACTCCAGAAAGCCGTGCGAAAGCAGTACAAGCGGCTCTTAATAAGTTTATATTCATTAATTATTGTGTTATATGCCGTTGGCCTATAAATATGTGTTTTTATAAAATTATTATCATGTTTGGTTCAGGAATTTACCGTTTCGTAACAATGTTCATGGCTTATGGGAAAATCGATTAAAACTAATTCGATCTTAATTCAAACAAGACATTTTCACACCATAGTTACGAGTTAAGATCATATTGTTGCATAGTGAGAACTTTTTGTCGATATCGAGAAAATAGGTGAAATTGCTATTACGTGGGAACCGTGCTAGTGCTGTGACCGTGTCGATAATGTTAGCAAGCTATTTTTGATATACTTTATAAAATATTTTTTCGGTATTTGTCTAGAACACTCTTTGATATCTTTAAAGTAAATTTACAACATTGGTACAGTGGTTGACGCGTGAGCGTAAAGCCAAGGGATCTTGGGTTCAATTCCTATTGGGGACGCATAAAACAAAAATAGTCTTGGTTTGGCAGGACACAGAAGGACATCATCTGCCCCATACCCACATATCCCCAACGTTGACGGCAAAAAATATTGTATTATGTTTGAATGCATACAAAAATTATGAATTCATAATGTCAAATTTTTAAGTGTAAACATTATTTGCTGGATCTAAAATTTGAAAATGCAAACTGAATGCATTTTATTTCAATAAAACATTAACAGTTCCTACTCGCCATTAACAATACAATTATTATAATCATAAACGATACATTGCTTCCTCTACATGCAATAAAAATCAGAATATATCAGGAAACGTTCTGGGCAATGCTTTAGAAAGTAGGCTCTATTTTATGTAACAAGCCGTATGTCAAGTAATTAATCTTATGTAAGACAATTGTCAACTTAAGCAAACATGATGAAATAGCTGGTTTACTGAAGTTTAAAGTACTTTGCACGGTTACTGTTTGTCTATTTGGTAAATGCGTCATTTATTACGTTGTATAATCTGTGGAGAACACTTGTATACGATTAGGTTTCTTATGTAGGTGTTTCTTAGGTTAGTATGTAAAATTATTGTTTCATTTTTATGATTCGTTCAAAAATCTGTGTTCAACAGTTTAAAGATCGTGTCTATATATTAGTATGACTTTTACAGTATTAGAAAACTTTTAACGTTTAATTTATATTTATGTACCTGTTATATACGTGTCTAAGTCAATATAGTTCTTAACACAAATCTAATATACCTTCAAAGTGCGCGAAATCTTCAATCAAATGAAAAAGGTTCTTAACAATTCATCAGAATGCTATAGTATTTTCAATACAATCCAATTAAATACCACATACATTTCTAATCGAAATCCCAATGAGTTTAAATTACCTTGAAGGAACAGAATACGACCGGAACAGCGCCGGAACTCTCTTATTCAAATTAAAATAATTGAACCACGATAACTGTTGATTGATATACTAAATGAACGTAATTATACGCAGTGAGTTAGTTCGCTCACGCAACATCGTGGGCAGGGCCGAATTCTGCTCTTATAGGACCAAAACTTGACCTACTAGTCTCGGACGAAGGGCACAATCTATTGACACTAATATTATTGAGACGAAACTTTTGTACTTTTGTAACGTTTTCACGCAAAAACCACTGGACCGATTTCAAAAATTCTTACACCATTAGCTACGTCTTCACTGACATAGGCTATATATGTACCACGGGCGAAGCCGAGGCGAACAGCTCTTACTAATGATATAAAGATGCAGAGTTTAAACGCGCTAATCTCAGAAACTACGGCCCGAGTACAAAATTCTTAAAACGTTGGATACGTATATATGATTTCTGAGTGCTATAGACTATATATTTACTACGAGCAAAGCCGGGGCGGACCTATATTACTACTGCTACTTCTCAGGGCTAAAAGTAAGGCTGCAGATCACACAAGAAGGGTCACATAGTTTTATTAATTTATTTATAATGCTTTATTGTGCAAACTTAGACAAAAACAGCAAGAACAAAAAAAGGCATCGTTTGTACGAGAGGCGGCCTTATTGCTTAACAGCAATCTCTGCCAGGCAACCTCGACTCGACGACTATAATAATCGAAGTTGCACAACAAAGCAAAGAATAATGTGCTATGATACACTAGCGTTAAATAAAAACTTAAGCATTTTAGTTATTTATTTTAATCAAACCTCTATTGTACCACATTCACTCTATAAAATACAAAACCAAAAATAAATTATTCAGCAAATTCGGTCTTATTGCCCATAGCGATCTCCGCGAAACAACCTTGCGCAAATTACTTTTAAAATATTCTATATGCGATATTAATTGATTACATCCATACATACGTAATTCCTTATGGAGGGCCTCTAACAGTTGTTTACTTAGCCTGCAAGCAGTCCGGGCCTGTACTTGCATTTATATTGAATATTTATTACCGTTTAATGCGAACATGAAATGTAGAAATCGCTAGTTTTCAAGTAAATTGATATATTATATCAACGTATTGCTGATCTACTTTCTTTGTAAAACATGACCAGCTGGTGCTCTAGTTGATTCTTTGTTTAGTTAATTTTCTTTCCCGTACGAATTTTATTCGAGAATGTTGATAATTCATTGGTAAAGAGCACAGTTAGAAGATTAAACCGATTACTAATGAGTGTGTTTGTTTGAGTGAGATAATCTCAGGAACTGAACGGATTTTGTTAATTCTTTCTACATGATATAGGTCCTTGAATACCTTTGGCTATGTATCTACCACATGTGAATCTGGGTTGAATCGCTAACTTAGTTATTTACAACTGAAAACTTAAAATTAGTTTATTATATATCTGATTTATATACTCGTAAATTCTAGTCTTATTAAGAATAGATATGGAAAAAACTATCTTCTATTAAGTAAGAACCATTGAAAAATATTTTATCATGAAAATATTTTTACCGATACAAAGCACAACACTGCAGCTGCTTGTGAAACTGTGTTCTCTTTACTTATTTAAGCAACACCCGTGTTTACATTGTAAGTAGAATCTGTGTGTCATGCAATAACTTACTTTTTGTTAAAGTACAACTCGAGCTTTATTCTGCGAGAGGAAACGAGGAAAATGAGAAAATATTGATGTGCTGTTAGGTGTTTGTACTTTATGTATTTAATTATTCATAAAATCTTGAATATTAACTTTTTGAGATTTCTGACGTAACAAACGATATTGTCGAATCCAGAACCTTCGCCAATTTTTTTCTTTTTTTTTTATAATAATAAAATACATTTATTTAGCACACCAGACTAAAAAATACAGAGAACAGAAAAAGCAACGTTTTGAAGTGGGTTGAAAATAACGAACTCACCAATAGCGAGCAAGGTCTTCAACTTGGGATTGGCCTTTTTCAACGAATTAATTCTGTCGTACAGCCCAGTTTTGCCATCCTTTGTCTCGTCGTTGGACTCGAAGGAGCTGAGCTTTCCTTTCTTCATCCAGCCGAAAGCGAAGATGATGTGGGTGCAGAGGTCTGGCTGGATGTCTTCTGGCATGAACTTGCCAATTTTCGTCCTGTATTGGGACCAGTTGGTGTAGTAGCAGACCACCTGAAATAACATGTGATTAATTTCTTGATAGGACATAAAAAGTGTGACTCAACGGAAAATTTCCAGTTAGTTATTTTTTTTTTGTGAAGAATTCTTATTTGTAAATTCCGAGTTTCCAGAACTTTCAGTTCTTGTAACAGTCAGTAAGTACTATTTACAAATAATATTCTTAATAGTGGAGGTTCTTAATTTGTAGCGTATACCTTTTACACTTTTAATGAAGGGCATTTTATTGAGTGTAGTTCTGGCCAGTAAATAAAGAGTCAAAATTTTTAAAATAGCTCAAGAATATGGATATTGTATTGCTGTATTATTATTTTTTTTTATATGTCCACATCATCAGCTTTTATCTGTGATAGAATGTCGACAGAACGAATTGATACATCGGGATATCTTTTTTTATTTTATTTATTATAAGCCCCACTCCAATAGACAGTTTTTTATAAGATATTCAAAGGCAGTTGCAGAAAAAATATTTCAGTTTAACATACGCTTAATTCAAATAAATTTCAAAAATATTTTGCTATCAAAATGTTGGTTGGTAACAGCCACTTGATCTGAATTCCACATAGGATATCCTATATTTAACTAGTTATATGATACAATTATATTGACCTATCTAATCGTTTCAACGAAACCACCTCTATTCCAAGGGGCATACGTATCAAAATACCATAACAGAAACTGAAGGTAAACAAGTGCGCTTTTACATTCAAAAAGCTGTTCATATCCGCGTTGTCAACTCAAAGTGTTTACGGGAATGTGATTTTTGCATGTATTACAATGTGTTAAAGTTTAGAATCGATTGACAGGGCATCATTAGATTTGTACTGAGCAAGGTCCAGGCTTACTTCCTGACGCCTCTTGTAGGAAAATACCGCCTTTCTAAATGTAAGAACGTTGATCTTTCATATTTCCATATCTAGTTTTTATTAGCATAACCTAGGTTTTAAGTTAATTCATTTAAATAGATGATAAGTGAAATGGTGTTTATCAATGGTGAATTAGAGAAAGATGTAAGATATATAGGTATTGTCAATCTTTTGGGGACTTTCGGAATTGTAAGTATAATTGATTACTGACTAGCTGCGCTCCGTGGTTTCACCCACGTACGTCCGTATCCCGTAAGAATATCGGGATAAAAAGTTGCCTATATGTTATTCCAGTTGTCCAGCTGTCTACGTACCAAATTTCATTGCAATCGGTTCAGTAGTTTTTGCGTGAAAGAGCAATAAACACACGCATCCTTACAAATTTTCGCATTAATAATATTAGTAGGATGCCTCATCATGCTATACACTGAATAATCAATATCCATCAAATAATTATAATGCCCAGGGACTCAAACCGCAATCTGCCAAACAACAGCTGCATTATACATGTATCTATATTGTATACTAGCTGTTCGCTCCGGATTCGCCCGTAGTACATATACAGCTTATGTCACTTCGACATTGCTATTAGAAATTATAACTTTTTAACCGATTTTAAACGCGATTTATTCATTATATTATTAACCCGACGTTTCGAACACTTTTGCAGCGAGTGTGGTCACGGGGAGACTGAGATGTCTCCCCGTAAAATCCGTTAAAAAGTTTTTAATTTCTAAATGTATAATGCTCGTGTAAAATCAAACACAAGATAATACTTAGACAATGCTTTTCGGTGAAATAATTTTTGAAATCGGTCCAATAGATTTTGCGTGAAAACATTACAAATATACATACAAAAACATAGGTTTCCTCTGTATTATATTGGTTTAAACACACAGAAAAGCAAAGCATTTGGCTATATACTATTCAGTATAGATATCCTTCTATGCGTAATGCATTATTCATTCATATTTTTTACCTACTTCAAAAATAGGAGGAGGTTATCAATACGACAATTTTCATGTCTTTGTTACCCTAGAAATTCCGACCGGGTAAACCGATTTTAATGAGTCTTCTTTTATTTAATGCATCCCGCGTGGTCCCATACATTTTTTTATCTAATCTAGTTCTGACGGATTGAAGGTCGTTTCATTTTTTCTTGAACCATTACATAGTATAAAACAAAGCCGCTTTCTCTGTCCGTATATCCCTATGTATGCTTAAATCTTTAAAACTACGCAACGGATTTTGATGGTTTTTTTTAATAGATAGACTCATTCCAGAGGCATGTTTATGTGTATAAGAAGTAGTAGTGATTCGCATCACTACTACTTATTAATATCGTTAATCTATACTAATATTATAAAGCTGAAGAGTTTGTTTGTGTGTTTGAACGCTCTAATCTTAGGAGCTACTGGTCCGATTTCAAAAATATCTTTCAGTGTTAGACAGCCCATTTATTGAGGAAGTCAGGCTATATAAACCACGGGCGAAGCCGGGGCAGTCCGCTAGTTATACATATTAGAACATTATCTCAGCTGATTAATCCAACAACGCGCTAAGGACCCAAACGCCGCGATAAAACAAACAGAATTATGATAATGGCGACGAACATGCAATAACGTCGGATTTGCATCGGCCGTTGAGTTTGTGAAATCGCAGCGCGAATGAATTATAACTCGACTGAGTGTGGTGATGGCAAGGCTGCGTGGAAACCGTGGACTGTGAGCTTACTACTATTATAAACGGGAAAGTAACACTTTTTTTTATTTTATAGTGGGGAAATCTTGCATAGATACCCACGGCCCCCGGGGATGGAGCCGTGGGTTGTGTCGGATTCTTACCGACCAAAACCCCACTGTGTTCCGTCGAGCCACTTGAGTGAGGGGGCCACGGGAGCTGGTTAAAATTTATCCGCGACCCCCTACGCACGAAAGTAACACTGCCTATCTGTCTTCTTTTACGCCTAAACCACGCTATCGATTTGTATGATATTTGACACATAGATACCTATAGAAATTATAATCTTTTTAACGAATTTTAAACGCGATTTATTCATTATATTATTAACTCGACGTTTCGAACACTTTACAGCGAGCGTGGTCACGGGGACACCATATACCGGATATAGGAGACTATAGACATAGATACCTACTCAATTATTTTTTTAGTCTTAGTGGGCGGATAGCTAGTGGATAGAGATAGAGAGAGATGTTAAAGAGGCATATAAATTATAGAGTACTAGCAAACCCGGCAAACTCCGTTTCGCCACCAAATAAATGATTTCGTTTTTCCTGCTTTTCTGCTGAAATTTTTCCTGAATTTTCTTTGCTATAAACCTCACGGAGCCCGAGACCTTTCCAACGAATGCAAAACCGTGGAAATCGGTTCGTGCGTTCTGGAGTTATAGCGTCAGGAAGGAAAACCCGACTTATTTTTATATAGTAGACTAGCTGCGCCCCGCGGTTTCACCCGCGTAAGTCCGTATCCCGTAGGAATATCTGGATAAAAAGTTGCCTATATGTTATTCCAGTTGTCTAGCTGTCTACGTACCAAATTTCATAGCAATCGGTTCAGTAGTTTTTGCGTGAAAGAGCAACAAACATACACACATCCTTACAAACTTTCGCATTTATAATATTAGTAGGATTGAAAACTATGGCGTTTGTAAGTAAATGATATGAGTATTTAAGACAGAAATTAAACGGGTCAACTTCAAAAATTATTTTAACTCAGTAGGAAAACACACTATCGTACTATCATTCTAAAGTAGATCGAATCCAAGACTTCCTGCTCTCCACGACAATACACCGCTGCACTAGTTTAGAAACCCGTTTTGAACGCACATTGATAATACAATAGCTTGAGGTTTCCATATTTAATGCAATGTAAATGTTCATTAGAAAGAAAGAAAAAACATTTATTTGGCGACAATGAGACACGAAACACAAAAACACAGATGAAATAAAAGAAATAATAAAACAATAATAATAAAAAACAAAACAGTATAATAATAACGATTCCCACAGTACCGCCAAAAACGATCTAGTTAAGCTCATTAGTACATATGTGTTATATTAGTATAAGATTCATTGAACATTGATCGAATAAATAATTTCAATGAATCTTTTTCTATAAATGTCGATCGAGATTAGATGAATGAAAATTAATAATTAGTCCTAGAAGTACGAAAACTTTGGTTATCCCAGTTTCAGCGAATGAGCTGCGTTTGTAATTGAAATGTTTGATCGTCTGGATGTACGGAATGCGATTAAAATATTGATCGGAATTTCCATTAGCTGGAGATGCATGTTTGCTGGTAATGTATGGGATAATTTGATGCAACGTGTTTTCTAATAGAATCCTTACATGATCGTAAGTTGAAGTTGTGATGACAGCATTGATCTAGTCTAGAGGTTGATGACCTGTGATGAATTTCTGATTTAAATAGATCTAAAGAAAAACTATATAGAAATCTCGGATGATTTTGAATATGTGTCTGCCCATTGCTTATTTATGAAACAGTTTCTGCAGCAAGATGTGAGTGAGGTATATTAAAGATGGAGTGATGTTTTAAAAACGATTAAAATATTATATTTCTAAGTTTTGTAAGGTTTATCACTAATATTTCATCAAAAGCAAAGCAATGCACATTCAGTACAAATTAAAGAAGGTGAGCCGCATCTTTATTATTTACTAGCTGCGCCCAGCGGTTTTATTCGCGTAAGTCCGTATCCCGTAGAAATATCGGGATAAAAAGTTGCCTATATATTATTCCAGTTGTCCAGCTGTCTACTTACCAAATTTCATTGCACCGATTCAGTAGTTTTTGCGTGAAAGACTAACAAACACACACACATCCTTACAAACTTTCGCATTTATAATATTAGTAGGATAAATAGTTAAGTAGTAGGAAAATGTAATTTACCTTATAACCATCTTTATCCCTATGGTCATCTGTTCCAACAGAGTTATCAAGAGCGGCAGATGATTTACGACTGGCTACGCTCGGACGACCACGGATCTTTGGCCTGTTCACGCTAGCGGATATAACCTGATCTGAGGATCTCGATACGCTGGTCGAAACTGATGTGGTCACTTTGCTTGGCTTACGGAGTCTTCTGCGGACATCTGGAAGAAAAGATAAAGATTTTACAGGTTCTTCTTAAAATTTTTCTGTATTTAAAAATTTTTCATTTGTGTCTTAACAGGTTTGTGTCGCAATGGTCTGATAGATGTGGTAGTCTACTAATAATAATCCTATCACCCATGTCAGCTCATACCAAATTTCATCAAAATCCGTTCAATAGTTTCACCCGCGCAAGTCCGTATCCCGTAGGAATATGGGGATAAAAAGTTACCTATATGTTATTCTAGTTGTTCAGCTATCTACGTACCAAATTTCATTGCAATCGGTTAATTAGTTTTTGCGTGAAAGAGCAACAAACACGCACATCCTTACAAACTTTCGCATTTATAATATTAGTAGGATTTTGGTTGACAACATTATCTCATTGAGAGAGATACCATTACAATACATGTACAATACTATTTTGACTGCGATGTACTTACTACTTATTTCAAAATACAAATTTCGTTATAATGATATGTGATTTATAAAAGACTGTCCATTGAGCCGTAATGGTGTATCATTTCACTAAATTAGTAGACTTGGCCCTTTGGATACTCTTCAATTTGATTTAATTTACGCTGTGGAAACAGACACGATACCGGAATTTGGAGTAGGACATAAGGAAAAAGCGATTAGAGTGAACGTGAATGGAAACCCAATAATTTCTGCTGCTTAGGTTACAAGCTTTTTCAGCCAAATGTTGCATGTCATTCTTTGCACAGAACACTCTTAACGACTGAGGGATCCTGCATTTTGACGTGACTTATTATGGTGGTTATTCATTTACACGAAAGGCTTTTTATAAATGTTTAAATTTATATTAAAGTCAATTGAACAAGTTCAAAATTATTAAATTACAAATCTATTTTTGATTCAGCCATACTATCAAAAAAATCTGGTAATCGTGAGTCTAGATATATGTAAATATTAAGCTGTATCTACCAATTATATGTATGGACAGTTTGTTTCTATGTTAAAATTAGTAATTAACGCAAAAAGTTTGATAGGTACTAAAATATTAACAAGTTCTTACGCCAAGCAAACAATCCTATCCTACTAATATTACAAATGCGAAAGTTTGTAAGGATGTGTGTGTGTTTGTTGCTCTTCCACGCAAAAACTACGGATCCGATTGTAATGAAATTGGGTATGTAGACAGCAGAATTTTGCAAAGGGATAGGGATTGTAGTTTGTATTAGGATTTATTCAACAATTCATTCTTTAATTCTATGTACTATTCAACCCAGATTTCACGAGTTAGATCTAGACCTAGACCTAGAGATCATACTTTAAGCACATTTAAAATATTGTCTTCACCTGTATGTATATAACCGATTTCTTTAGACTCGATTTTGACCCATTTTAAAATGCCTGATTTAATTCAAACTTAGTACACATATCAAAGAGCAGGAACAATGCAACCATTTCATTAGTTTATTGTTATGATCTGGTGAAGATCGCCAAGATTAAAAAAAATCCTTACGTATTCTGTATAAGAACAAGTGAGACTATCATTAAAGCGTGTTATTATTATTATAACAGTATTCGTGTATGTTCCGCCCCGGCTTCGCCCGCGGTACATATATAGCCTATAGCCTTCCTCAATAAATGGGCTATCTACCATTGAAATAATTTTTCAAATCGGACCAGTAGTTCCTGAGATTAATGCGTTCAAACAAACAAACAAACTCTTCAGTTTTATAATATAAGTATAGCTTTATCAATATATATATAGGATATTTAAAGACTCGATCATCAAAAGCAACAAATATCCTTGAAAATTAACTTATTAGGTACATTAGCTTTATAATATTACCCAGATATGTAAGTAAAACAATCTTCATTAGATTTATTAGAAAGTCCATTTACAGAAGACGTTTTAGAAAAGTAACAATATCTAAATGATGAACAATTAATAATAGAGCTTTCAAGATAGCCTTAGGAAGTGGAACGACATCTCCGCTCCAAATGATTTCAATGAAAAACACCTCTTTGTCTCCAGACATGACATACTATGACTTTCATAATTCAAAACGAATCTAGTTATTCATTACTTATATTAATTGACGCGCGGTGTTTTTAAATAGAAGCTAATTCATAGATTTCTCATATAGGGAAAGGAATTATGAAAATGGGAATGTATATTTATAACCACTTACTAAACAAGTTGTAAAATGAAATTACAGATATTATGTTGAAGTTAAGAGAAGGCACTGTCTTCTGAGATACAGGTAATATCCTAGTTCAGAAGGCAGAGCATTGTTGTAAATTTAAGATTTGTCCTTACTAATACTTTTTATATATTTTTATTTATTATATGCTATAATTGGTTGAAGTGTAAACAACACTTACGTACGTATACCATAGACCACCAATAACCTAGCTAGTGAGAAATTAAAGCATTTTTTTTTTGTTGAACCAAGTATTTATGAGTATAATCACATGGATGAACTATAATTATGATTTACGTCGTATAAGTCCGTATCCCGTGGGAATATCGGGATAAAAAGTTGCCTATAAGTTATTCCAGTTGTCCAGCTGTCTACGTACCAAATTTCATTGCAATCGGTTCAGTAGTTTTTGCGTGAAAGAGCAACAAACACACACACATCCTTACAAACTTTCGCATTTATAATATTAGTAGGATATAATTATGTCACTATATTTAAGTTAAAGGAAGTGTCATTCATCTAATGATCAAAGATCACAACTCACTTGAGGAATCTGTCGATGGGGCGAAGACTGCAACTAAGAGAAGAACTGTGAACGTCCACCTTATCAATCTTGGCGGCCACTGTAACAAAGAGGATACAAATTAATTTTCAAATAATTTCATTTTAATTTAGTTTGTGATTGGAACACTCCTAGGAAGCAAAAATGAAGGAGGAAGAGTTATCTCTTCCTCAACATTTTAGTTGTAGAAATAAAATAAAATGGTTATCGGTTACTTCAAGTGAATATTTAACTTCACTTAATCACTTGAATTAAGTGTACAACTTAGTACACTTGCACTCCATTTGTGAACTTTTTAAGTGAAGTTACAAATGTAAGAAGCGAGTTGAGAACACTAAGTATTATGTTAACTATTAAATCACTTGCTTTGTTGTTGTTTTTTAAGTTACTACAAGCAAAGCAGCAAAAAATGTAATAATTTATAAAGCAAAATGAACAGATAAGTTAAATAATAAGCTAAATAATTGATTGAATTCAAAAGGATGCCTAAAATTTGCTAATAAATTGCTATACTATATTGATTAGGACTAATCTCATATTTAGTAGTTGCAAAATACAGTAATTTTTTAACCGACATTTCTAAAAAAGAAACAGGTTCCCAATTGAACTGTTTTTTATTTGTTATCGAGATAAATCCGTGGGATGCCACCTATTGGCGTTAGTTTTCTTGTGCTTTATACAATTTTTTTTATGATTTGGTCCCATTTTAGAATGTGGAGCGGTAACCGGTGCCCTTATTTGTAGAAAATAATTACTATACCTCTCTCTTACTAAAAATGGTTGCCTGTAAAGTCGGTTTTACGGGCGAAGATTTTACGTGACAACGTCTTTTTCTCGGTAGAATTTTTATTGATATGAATATTATTAAATTGCACAATAGGAACAAGGAATTGAATGAAAATAAGAATTGCACAAATTTTAACTATAGAAAATATATTTTTTTACTAAAAAGACAGAGACAGTGACACAAGCACGCGCCGATTCAATGCGCCTAATTCTCTAGTGCTGCGCGCGCGGCGGACCGATCATAGTTCGGTGACTCATCGTAACGTTACCGGGCGTTACACTTTTTCATGAGTGACTCCGAGCCGCAACCTAATTTAAGACGTTGTCACGTCAAAATATCTTAATAAACAATTACTACATCTGTCTTCAAAATTCTTATTATAATTAATACATAATCATAGTACGTTCTAATAGAAATCATTTTCCCATCCAGTATATTTACTATCAAAGACGTCTTCATAAAGCCTTTGAAATCTAAAACACCTACACTAATTTATTACAAGGCGAAACCTAATGCGCTTACTGTATACATTATAACGTAAAATTAATAAACAGGCGTACAGCGTATCCAAGATATCGCTGCACTATTAACTCGATCCCGGCACAAATGCATTATTCATGATACGACACGTGTTTGCGAATATCGCATAAATATGTCTTAGAGTTTATTTTCAGGCTATTTTCTTTCAAAGATGATGCGGATTTTACATAGCAAAATCACAATTACACGAAAACGAGACAAAAGATATGATTATAGTTAGTATAGAAATATATCGACAAAAAAGAAAACATAGTACATGTTTGATTTTACGCGAGTATTATAGATTTAGAAATTGAAAACTTTTTGGCGGATTTTAAACGCGATTATATATTCTGGAATAAATCGCGTTCAAAATCCGTTTTTTGGGCTTTCGCCCCGTTTTATTGAAGAGAAAAAAATAGCCTACTATATTATCGCTGCGGCTTCGCTCGCAAAGTTAAAGAAGATTCCCATAATAATTAGACGTTTCACCGCGGTAAAGTAGCATTTACCACTATATAGTCCTAACTATCTCGAGACATAAAAAGCATATCACAAAACCGCTCCGTTACGACGTAAAAGAAAGACAAGAGGCTATCGCATTTATAATATGGGTAAGTCAGGGTTTGTTCCACCTCTGAGTTCATACAAATATCATAAAATAGCATCCCGAAATTATAACTAACTTTCCCCGAGCTAACCAATTCTCGTGAGCCAGTAGGGTTTACTTTTCCATTATATTTTTGCTGAATGTTTGTCCATTATCAAGTTTTCTAGTTACGACTCTCTGGGGCTTTTCATTATCTACTTCCTTATTCTAAAAGTTCTACATGTGTCTATGGTTTCCAATTAACGAAGATATTGTCTATGTAAGTATTAATTGAAAATAAGTTTAAGTATTATATGGAGTTATTTTAAATGACTTTAGGTATAATCAGGTCTTTATATTTTCCTCATGTTTTTATTAACAAGCTTTGTCATACCAGTTTTAAAGCGATTATTTATTCTCCTACTGACCTATATTTTAATGTTAATTAAAAAAAACTGGATTAGAGACTGTTAGTCATCGTGAACTGAAAAATATATGATATAAATTTATAGTTATATTCAATTACAGAACAGATATTCGAGAAAATATTAAGCAAAATTTATTATTTGTATGATTTTCTCCCATTGAAAGTAATAGTGGCCAAATTGCTTTTCAAAACTTCGTTGCTGACCCTACAGTCAAAGGCGTGATTAATAATGCTAATACATCCCAAGGGAATATTGCTTTCATTGTAATCAATGTAAACGAAACTTACACTCCAGTGAAGCCTACTCCCGTTTATTACAGTTTCAAAGTCATTAAGAATACATACTGCATTAAAACATAATACGGAGTAAGGACAAAGCCTTAGGCTCTTTTAATTTAAAATCACTACTCTCCGTACAATAGAGCGGTACGGTCTGCAAAAAAAGTAATTAAAAATTGTGAATGCATGAACTACGAATAATTTCTCTTTAAGATTAAAAACTTCCTGCTCTCTTTTCACAGTAGAGGGATGTCATTTTGAACAATAAGGTGTTTGAAGCCTTTGCATGGTAGACGTCCTATCAGCTAATGTTGCGAGACGATGAAGAAAACGTTTTGGAATGAAACCATGCTATCCAATCAATAAATCGATATTATATAGTGAGAGAGACAAGGTAATAGTTAGGTCTTGCAGTGAACCAAATATAACTACGTAATGTTAATTTTTTTTAACTGTTACAACATTGCTGTTCTATGGAAGTTAAAAGTTTTTTCCAGAATATTCTGTTTTCACATTCTGTTAAAAGGCATTACTAGATTGTTAATTTATACTTCTCATAAATATTTTTTACATTGTCTACCTAAATCAGAACTACAATATGAATTAATTTGCACAGCCTCATTTATATTTTAATTTATATGCAGTAAAATGCATTAATTATCATTTTAGAAATCAATATATTTTTAATTAAACACGTCTTATCAAAATTGTGGTTCTAAAAACCAGTAGATAGACACAAAACGATAAATAAAATATTTCGTTTTTAATGCATTAGTATTATGTTACATTGAATGCATTTAAACACCAATAAAATTTCTATTAAAATGTCATTCAAAATATATTATTTGACATTAACAGTCCAAATATAGACTTATTTACAAAATATTAAATAAAAAAGTACAAAAAAATTTGTATAATCGAGAGGCGAAATAAAAAGCACTTGAGTTCTTTATTATAAACGAAACAATTTGTGTTTTTGCAGGTGATGTTTCGTTTATTTATTGTTTAGCTACAATCACTTAGATTAATGAGATAAATAATAGAATATTATTGAATAGAATCCTACTATATCATAAATGCGAAAGTTTGTAAGGATGTGTGTGTGTTTGTTACTCTTTCACGCAAAAATTACTGAATCGATTGCAATGAAATTTGGTACGTAGACAGCTGGACAACTGGAATAGTATATAGGCAACTTTTTATCCATATATTTTTACGTAATACTAGTATAATATTGTTGATAGATCCCAGAATAATTAATAAATATCACTTCACGTTTTTTGACTAAATTTCTATGGAAAAGCATGACTAGGCTGACCGCATTGTCTTCGAAATCCAATACAAAATACAATTAAGGAAAATCTAATGTTAAAAACGTTTAATACTTTAAATTGAAAATGTATTTTTATTGTTTTTTGTTCTAGAAGATATTTGACCGCTGCTAAAACACTGACAGTGTAAACATAATATTTACTCACATTTAACATCTTCCTAACAATGTGCTATCAATAACAGTCCACCTAGGTCAAAACCAAGTATTAGGATCAAGGTTAGGCATCCTAGACCTAAGGTTATATTCCTAGATGTGTATGTTTTGATACCAGGTGGTAATAGGTAATACTTATCTCATTGTCAAGTTTCCACCTTGATCCTTATTAACAACTTGTATTTTGACATAGTGTTACACAAAAGTAATATCAATAGTCAATTATTTCAGTATGATTTTATATCTATACTAGCTGCGCCCGCGTAAGTCCGAATCCCGTAGGAATATCGGGATAAATAGTAGCCTTTACGCCTATATGTTATTCCAGTTGTCCAGCTATCCACGTACCAAATTTCATTGCAATCGGTTCAGTAGCTTTTGCGTGAAAGAGCAACAAACACACACACATCCTTACAAACTTTCGCATATATAATATTAGTAGGATGTAGACGAAAAACGTGTTTATCTTATTTTAAGTTAAACATAAATTTAAAAAGTATTTGATAATATGAGAGAAACAAAACTAGTATTATTTGTATGACATGTCCCCATTCTAGGAGGTTTTTCTGTGATAATGTCACATTTAATTTATCATTTATAATTATATCATTTTAGTTTAAATTTGTGTAAGTTTTCGCCAGAATTAAAACAAAATATAAATTAAGCATTGTGATGTATGAATGAATATTGTGATGTATAGATAAATATATTCAAATATATTTATCTACTCATCACTTTATAATAAATCATGTTCATTTCCCTAAAAACTATTATTATTCTTAAATAAATACTGTCCATCATTCTCATCTCCGAACTTATCTTATTTCCACCTAAACAAAGGACCTAACCCTTAATCTATTGACACTGATAATTCGAAATTATATTTTTGTTCATAAAATGCAAGAACTATTTTTTTGTTGACGGTACCCGTAAATAATTTTCCATTGTTCACCATCGTCATGTCAGATTGTCAGACAATTTGATGAAGGGTTGACGATACTTACAGTTTCAGCGCTAATGGTTCTAGATTATTCTCCATCTTTAATTCTACGAGTTCCGCTTGAGGGTTTCGGGGTTTATATTGTACTAGCTGCGCCCCGCGGTTTCACCCGCGTAAATCCGTATCCCGTAGGAATATCGGAATACAAAGTTGCAAATATCTTATCCCAGTTATCAAACTATCTACGTGCCAAATTTCAATGCAATCGGTTCAGTAGTTTTTGCGTGAAAGTGCAACAAACACACACACATCCTTACAAACTTTCGCATTTATAATATTAGTAGGATAGGATATTCAACTGCATAAAATAAAACAGTTTTTTATAACTTTATCGAAAATATTCTGACTGATATACTCACAACATTTGATATCCATCGAGTAACCCGGCTCAAAGCTATCGAAAAACGCCGAAACTATGCTAGTAGTTTCAACCCTTTTCCCTCAAAGAATAAGGTTCAAAGTCCGTGAGCAAAAAAGCTAATCTACTTCACAACTCCAGTATTAACAACACAGCGTCCAGTTAAACTAAATTTAATGTTATTATAGAACGCATGCGTTGTGCAAGGCCAAATGAAAGGAAAAGGAGCGAATTGAAGCACAGAGTAGATTTATATAGAGCCATTATTATTTTTGCTGACCCTACAAATATTAATCTGTGTTGAGTGTGAACTGTCAAGAGAAGAAGAGAAGCTAAATAAATCGTTAAGCATTAAATTTTTTTATTAATATAAAGCTAATCTTTCTTTCTTTCTTCAATGTAATAGAATATTTAAGAAATGTTAATGAAATTGTATTGTCGATAAGTTATAATGCGACCAATACATTTTTTTTTGTATTCAACTGATGCTCACTTGCGTATTACACGCGATTACGTCATCAAAAAATCGTTACAAAGTCACTATGCTATATACTTCCTACTTATATTATAAACGCGAAAGTTTGAGAGTGAGAGATGGATGTATGTATGTATGGACGTTTGATACTCTTTCACGCAAAAACTACAGAACCAATTGCAATGAAATTCGGTACGTATATAGCTGGACAACTGGAATAACACATAAGCAACTTTCTATCCCAATATTCTCAGGGGATACAGACGTACGCGTGTGTAACCGCGGGGCAGCTAGTTATATACCAAACTTCACGCGCTGTACTAGAGCGAAACTCGAACACGATCATACTGGCATATTATTATATTGTTTTCGTAATAACACGTAGCTAATGTCTGTTTCCAAGGTTTTATATCTTTACTTAATTGCATGAAAAGAATCAAAACACGAATATGTTACTTGTAGATGTTTTAAAGATAGAAAAAGTTGATGACGAGGTGAGATTTAATGGAGTTGTTTTATTTAGGAGAAACTAAATATAATAAAACGATAGTCGTCTAACTAAAATAGGAAGCTATTGCTTTATTTTTCATCACATTATTTGTGTATTTTAACGATTTTTTTCTATTAAACTGTATCAACGCCCTTTCAAACAATGAATTGAAATTAAGTAAAACAAACAAACAATAAAATATTATACAATATTTTTACACAATATATTCACTTTATCAATTAAAGTCGTATTTTTTACAAGATTTTTAAGCTCGATTCAAAAAGCATTTTTCTGACTAATATTGTGTCGTTGTAACAATATGTTTCAGAGAAAAATGTAATCTCTATATTTTATTCATCTGCGCAAATCACGATAAGGTCACACTGGTACTAAATAAAGGCTTTGCGATTTATTTCTCTGTCAGTGGACGTGTGTTGCCACCCAAGTAATAAAATAACATAACATAAATAAGGTTTGAATTAACTAAAATATAATATTAGGGTCCTAAGAATTTAAATTATTTCTGCTTAGAACTGTATCAAAATGCATGTAAATTTGAAGTAACTAAATTAATTCCAGATTGCTAAATCTCATCTCATTTCAAATACATGTTCCAATAGGTTTTTTTAAAGCATTAACTTTTTTCACAATGTTGGTAGTTAGATTAATGTTCAAATTTATTTAAATATAAAACGCAAAAGCGTCTGATCTATCAACGCACATCCCAAACTACTGGACCGATCGGGATGAAATTTGGCTTGTAGATAGCCACTATCATTTAAATATCCGATGAGAAAGAAATTTTGATAAATTATCCCCCCATGGGCCAATAGGGGATGAAAGTTTGTACCATGGAATCTATTTTGACCACGCGAGCGTAGCTGCGAACATCACCTAGTACATAATTTTTATACATACGAATATGAAAAAAGAGAGCTCAATTAGTGTATTTTTCGTCGTGCGTTGGAAATTTCTATCCAAAACTTTCATTTCTCCTTAAAATATCAGCCATGTGCCAATTAGTCATTCATCTTAACACATTTAATTTAAATAAATTTAGTATTACTCATTCACAAAAAACTCAACCAACCGCTTATGCCTCTTCTTTTAAAATCGGTTATAAATAGGCTCATCGCCAGAACAAAATTTAGCAGTGAATCGGAATCTACTTGTTGCTTTGATAACCCCAAACCCTGCGTCACGCATTGACAGGAATGAAGATTGATTATTTTTGGTGGTTTATATCATGTCATTTGATTAAGGCATCAATTATGAATTTGTTTGAGACCCGATGTGAGTAATGATGCCGTATTAGGGTTGTATTTAGTCACACTGACCGTTGATAGCCGAAGCGTATGGACCTCTGCACAGCAGACCTATTCTAAGACGCTTACCTACGTCTTACGTACGCATTAGGTAGCAGTATTTATGTTTAACTTTCTTACAACTGTTAACCACTATTTCGTAATTAAAACTATACCTAGTCTTGCCATAAATATTGTAATAAAGAAAAAAGAAAATTGTTAACTGCAAATAACATTTATTACT
>NC_052116.1:1033092-1118207 GCF_012273895.1 Zerene cesonia | reverse complement strand
ACAGATTCGAAATTCAAATGTAATATTTTTTTATAATTAAGTGTAACAGTATTTATGGCCAGACTAAGTATAGATAATCATCTATCTTTATAAATAAACATTAATCGCCAAATATGTTGTTTAGCGACCTCGAATATGATTCAAACAATAGAGCTAATCATTGTTTTAACGCATTAAGGCATATGGAAGATTCACGAAGACCACGGGTGAAGCCGGGGCGGACAGCTAGTAAATAAGCTACAATTTTCATTTTCCTTAAAAATACATGAAATATGATTACATATAAGATTAAAGAAATTCCGATAATTGAAGAACTCGCCCGTGTGGACAGGCACCAGCTTCCTTCCTTACTTTACTTCTATTAGTATGCCTTTAATTAAAATACATCAGATTCTTGATATTTCCTTATAAACAATAATCTTTATCTCCTTTCCTATAACTGAATACCAGCGAATTGCAGTATATTCTGCGCTAAAGTGACGCATTGCGGAACCCATGCTGTTATTCGACTGGTACTTAATTACTTCTAAACGGTAGAAAACGTATCTGACATCACGCGGAGTACAACCATTCTTTAGTTTTTGTCCGTGTACCTTATAAATTCATTATAGCATAAAATTTTTCGTGTACGCATCGGGCTTGTAAAGTATTTTAGAGTATTCCCTCCACATATCGCGATGATGCATACATTGCTGTTTCTATGGGCGTACTCATATTGTAGGTTCGGGGGAGGGGATAGGGGAGGTTATGTTACAGCTGGCATCTGAGCTCGTGGGTCGGGGTAAGCGATCACTACCGCCTATGAACATTTGCAGAGGTAGGTCACTGCTAATGCGTTGCCTGCTTTTAAGGGTTAAAGGCTAAGGAAGTGATGACGAATGGCTTCTGCACGACATGATAGCAATACGAAAAGACAGAAATAAAGGACATTTATTTAAGTAATAGCCTCATATAAATAGGATTTCAATACACAACATTTAATTTTACTTAATTTACATCCTACTAATATTATAAATGCGAATGTTTGTAAGGATGTGTGTGTGTGTTTGTTGCTCTTTCACTACTACTGAACCGATTGCAATGAAATTTGGTATGTAGACAGCTGGACAACTGGAATAACATACAGGCAACATTTTATCCCGATATTCGCACGGGATACGGACTTACGCGGGTGAAACCGCGGGGCGCAGCTTATATTATAATCCGTATTTGGAGAATGTATGTATGTTTGTTAGTGATAAAGTGGAATTCAGGTTAAAGTCACTTAAGACTTATGGTCTTATATGGACCACTGGGAGACTGTAGTGTGTTTAAAAATGTACGAGAGAAAGTCACACTTATTTATTTAAGTTCTTAGAATTTCGCTATTAGCAGTGAAAGGTGATCAAATAATTTTCTTAATGATATGTATTTAATTAAATTATTGTATAAATTCAATTCGATTGACTGAAATGATATAAAAGGCGTACGTAATAATTACTGTTATTAATAAATGTGAAAGTAGTTCTGTATACATATATAGCGTTATAATTTTAATTATTATAATTTATGGAGTTTTATTAGTAAATGACGCACTCATTGTATTTTGAAATTTTATGGAGGTTTTTTTAACATTCGTTTTATTCATAAGTATTTGTATGGTAAAGATAATTCACAATGGCGGTTTAGTTCCCTAAACCCAAACCCAGGAATCCTCAGTATCTTGTTACTTAAATAAAAATCCAGTCAAAGGAATTCCCATATCCGGGTAAGCCTGGGGAAATAAAAATAACCGAAACTTAAAAATTTCACTAGAAAGGTTTGTGCATTCGAAGTGGCTGGAGCGAATAAATATCAAATGAGCCTTTCGGAACGACCCTTGCAAAATTTAGTGATGGGCACCGTTTATCGATATGTTATGCTTGATATATCGACAAATGTCTGAACATATCGAAATGTGATTATGGCTCTTGTGTAATTATAAATTTCAGTGAAAGGTGCACGAGGAAATTGTTATATATATTTTTAGGGTAACCCCCTTATTTAGCGAGTATTAATTTTGCAGTGTTATAAATTTTTGAGTATATTAAATCATTTATCATGATACTAAATTTAAAAGGAAATCAAGAACTACACGTTACTATCTGAACAATGCAGCGTCATTCAAGAAGAGGCATTTAAAATACAATGTAATTTCTTTTTAGCTCGCAACACAAACGAAATGTTATGGTATAAGTTTTAATGTTATCTCTCTTAAGGTAACTGCATGAATGATATCTGAACCAATAATCCGAATTGGATCTCTTTGTATTGTATAATATTAAAATAACCGCTATTTTCTGAATATATATTGATGTATATGTTCACATAAATGTCCCGTACTACTGGTTCCTAGTATACTACTGGTTGGATTAAATGTTTCTTTCTTTCTTTCCTTCAAAAGTTATAGAATGGATTATCACGCAAAGAAATATTATTAATAAAAAGCTTGACCACTTTTATATAGTAAGAACTAGACCAAATACAAATGAAACCATACGAAAGCACTCAAAATTCTCAATCAAAATCAGCGGAAGCAATCGAAAGTTCTGAGGTTCTTTTTTAAGGTCTAACAAAACACAAGATACACAGTCGAATTTAGAACCTTCTCTTTTAAAGCCTTATAGATTCCACCAAACGTAGAGTGGATTATGAATAAGCAAACTTAACATATATTTATGGAAGTGACGATAAAAACTGTCAAGTGGATGGAGTTTTTGCGCACAATTTACATTCCGGAATTCTTTACACCTAATCAATTATTTTTTTGTCAAAAAAACGTATTGAATTGGCAATTTTTATTCATAATTTTAACACGTTCTCCTTGTTTTAGTTACGTATTAATCATTGAGCTTGTTAAACGTGTATCAAAATAAATTCCAAGGTTAATAATACACGAAAAGGTCAAAAATATCTAATCACTGTGGTTATATCTGAAAGAGTATTTAATACGCGCATTTATGTGTTTTAACTGTCCTTTGAATGTACCATTACTTGAGTGAGGAATTGTGTTTCAAATACCAATTATAAGGTAATCTTCTAAAACATTCACATTTTCTTTGTTATCATTCAAAAAACAAAATTTATTTAATACTATACAGTACAATTTTGCTTTGCAAAGACCTTATTACTAATTTGAATTAAATAAAGATTACATTTTATAAGTGATTGCAAATTTGTGAACTGAAAATATTTTTAAGCATAACGCAATTAAGGTTGCACTAAAAAGAATACAATATATTGAATACTTATCGATATACGTTCTAAGTCCATCACTATTAGAGCTGTCCAAAAGACATTAGCTTAGCTTAGTAATTTAGCATTAGTGGAGTTCTGTTATTATCAAATAACAGAGTGGCTAATGGAGCCTAATATAGGTTGCCTAGAGCTTTCGAATATTTTCGATCAACGGTTCACCCCGACTTGACCCGTGGTACATATTTAGTTTATAGCGCCAAGGGTCACCTACATATCAACGGTGAGGGAATATTTGAAACAGGTCTAGAAGTTCCTGAGATCGCCGCGTTCAAACAAACAAAGCTGCAAATGCTTACGCTTTATATTATTAGTATAGAAATGTATTATATTCAGGTCATTAATTTTATAAGACCTGTAGAATACTTATAATATTTTTCGAACAAAAAGTCGTGGAGGTGAGCGAAAACTAGTTTTTAGTTTATTATTCCCTGAGTAGTGTTCTGTAGTTTAAGTGATAAAATAATAGATGACTATGGTCATTGCTGATAGTCATATGTAGTAAAAGAAGTAAGGAGAATTCCTACTATCTAGTAGGAATTCGGACAGTTATTTATGTCTATCTGTTCCTTGTTTTTGTGTCTTCTTCTACATACCCACCAACTTTATAAAGAGAAAATTTTATTTGTCCTGTGGTTCGGATAAATAAAGAGTACTTCAACAATTTTTTTTCTAGAAAAACCATTGTTATTTCTTAGTGACAAACGAGTTTTCAACCCATTTGAAATCTGAGGAATAGACTACACACACAAGTAGTGTGTTTGTAGTGTTGTCTCTATATATGAAATTTTTCTGTCACAATATAAGTTACCATACTCCACAACGCTGGACCGATTCTCATGAAATTTTGTGTGTATATCGGACAGGTCTGACAATTGGCCAACATCTATTTTCTAAGCCCCTAACTGATAAGAGTTAGGCAGAACAACATTTGTTGTCAGCTAGTATATTTATACATGAATTTATATACTTTTTTCAGAATTATTACTTTAGGCTATATCCTAAGTCCACAGAAGGGATTGTTATAAACATGATTTGTGGGCTCACAGATCACATCTCCTGTCCCTTTGTACACACATCAAGAGACCGTGTCTTTAATACCCCCATTATTGTACGGAATGGCCTCTATGGATCTTTTTAATGGCCCTTGGATAGCCCTAGAGGTCCAAACCTCGGTGGAGTGTATTTGAAATGTTGATAAGACTCTGTACTACTAATCCAGGCAGCTAGTTAGTTATAATATACTAGATGTCTGCCCTGGCTTCACACGTTGTTCATATTAGCACTTAAGGATCACGTTCATATTCTGTGAAAGTATTTTTGAAATCGGTCCGTAGTTCCTGAGATGAGCGCGTTCAAACATACAAACTTTATAGCATAAGTAGAACGGGATGGCATCAGTTGTTGGATATCCACCATATTTTTGACTTCACTATCATTACATACATTTGAGAACGATAATTATTTTAAGCCACTATTATCTCGATCATTATAATCAGACTAATATTTTCAAATTGAAGGTACTACAGTATATAAACAAACGCTTACTGTGCTTTTAAAATGGAATAGATCGAGCAAACAATAATGTAACAGTTAGTCTGACCTCGATCTAATTTTCAGTCACGACGCAACTTCACGAAGCGTCTACCACGAAGATGGGATGGTATCTTATTTAGTGGGATTGAGTTATTACTGAACTGTATGATAAATCCTACATTAAAGCGTTAGTTAATAGTTACCTACAGTGTGATGTACTGGGGTACTGGTGTTTGTCAATTGAATAATGTTTTATTGTTATATTAAACTACGAATTCTAATCTGATTGCTGAAATCGTAAAAGTACGTTTCTATCGTAAAATAAAACTACTATGTTTAATAGAAATATTTTCTTAGAAATTGACATTACAATTAGAGCAATCAGAGCGTAATAGATTCCGTCACGCAGCGGTACCGATGGTGTACGATAGCACGGTGAAAATGTAGGATTTAAGGGAATTCTAACTGTTGCTGTCTTTGAAACCCCACTGTTTTAAAGGATAAAGTATTTTTTGTATCCTTAGAGTTCCCTTTTTTGCCATTAAATGAAGTGGATGGGATTCTAATGAATGGTTTTGGTGTAAAATTTTTACCAATATATTTAGTATGTATATATTAAAGCATCTTATGTAAAAGGTGTTGTGTACTTAATGTGACTGTATTGACTTATAGGTTCCCAAATGTGGTTCTCAATTAGACTATTTTCAGGTTTTGTTAAGTGATAACTTCGTGGGTTTTCAACCGTGTGTGTATGTTGCTAAGAACCTGGGAAAGTGCCTCCCCCACGTATATTAGTGACCATTTTTGTAGAAAAGAATCATCGAATTATCATATCCATCTATTTATTAAACTTGAAATAAAATGACGATATAATAATGTAATAACATCCTTATCTTACGACTACATTTATAACTGAATCTATTAGCCATCTCTTAAAGTTTATTTCAACAAAATCTATATAAAATTGTTAGGAAATGTCTAACGAAGTTGAAGCAATAAATGACTTAAATTCACAGAACTTTGTCAAACGAATCGCCGCCATTTTCTGAATTACGGGCATGGCACCCAGAGCCACTGTGAATTTTGGACTCAGTTCAAAATTTAACTATGTTTTAACTGCTAACAATTTATCAAACCGTACAGATAATATTAAGATTTAGCTGTTTGAATCGTATTTTGCATTTGTAAGGAAATGTTTGCAGTTTATTTGCGCTTTGCAGATTTAGTACTAGCTGTAACCCGTGGCGTTACTCGCGTGGTAGTCGGGTAAAAGTGGCATATGCGCTAATCCAGACTTGAATCTATCTCTGTAGCGAATTTCATACAGATACGAAAAACTGTTTTCGCGTGAAAGCGTAGCAATTGTGGGAGTCGAGCACGCTTCGGCACGAATTGGGCCAGCTCGCACCGGGGAGGTACCACACCCCCACAGAAAACCGGCGTGAAATAGTGGCATGCCACTGTGTTTCGTACGGTGAGTGGGGGAGCCGGAGGCCCGTTTCCTTTTCCTCACCCGTCCTAGTCCATTCCTTCTTTCCAGTCGTTAATCCTTTCCTTTTCCCTTACCCCATAAAACGGGCAGCGCATTCACAGAGGTGGACCTTTCCGAATGTTTATGGGTGGTGGTGATCGCTTACCGTCAGGCGAACCACCAGCTCAGCTGCTCGCTATGACATAAAAAAAAAAAGCAAACATCCATACATCCATAATTACTTTTAATATATGTTTTCGCGGGAAATGTTCTATGAAAAATTTATATTTCTTATGTTATCTACTTCTTAGTTTTCCCTAATGTTTTTTGGGGTTCCTGCCCAAAAGGTTAAAAGCAACTGTTGTACACTGTCATAAATTGAATGGGCAACACATATTTGTAAGCACCCATCAGTATCACGAGTCCGACTCACACTAGACTTTTTGTCTATACAATTTCACTAAATCTCCTTAACAGATAACAGCTTCCGATAAACAAACGAAATATACTTTCGCATCATAGAAAGTAGAATAATGCAAACAGATAATTACCGGAAAATATATAAAAAGTCATACGGAAAGGCGGATGCGTTACCTACATGCACGTTACACGTGTTCGCAGTAATTAAGATAATTGTTATTGACAAAAAACTGAAGCGCCTTCCAATTGTTAGACTTAGACTTGACTAGCTGCGCCCCGCGGTTTCGCCCGCTTAAATCCATATCCCGTAGCAATGTCGGGATAAAAAGTTGCCTATATGTGATTCCAGTTGTCCAGCTGTCTACGTACCAAATTTCATTGCAATCGGTTCAGTAGTTTTTGCGTGAAAGAGCAACAAACACACATCTTTACAAACTTTCGCAAGTAGACAGCTGGACACTTGGAATAACATATAGGTACCTTATTATCCCGATATTCCTACGGGATACGGACTTACGCGGGTGAAATCGCGGGGTGCAGCTTGTATCTAATTAAACGTAAAACCAAGCCTTATTTTCCCGCGAAAAGAGCTCATATCGCAATTTATATAAGTTAATTCCACATTAATTACATCAGAAGTGTGCTTGTCCGCTTTTTAACTAAGTACTGTTATACAATATAACCGGATTTTTAAAAGTAAAAGCAGTATATTTCTCTGGCAATTGTTTAATGTTTTTGTAAGTAATAAGGTGTATAATATTAACTTTTATACGTAGTTAGTTATATATATTTCTTAAGATTCTTTTGATCTCAGAGCAATTTGCCAGGATGCCTGGCAGAGATTGCTGTATAGCAATAAGGCCGCTTTTTGTACGAATCATTGTGCCATTATTTTGTATAAGCTTTACTTTCTATCTTGTACAATAAAGTATTATAAATAAATAAAATTTTGTTAAAACTAGTTTTGTACTGCTAATAGAAACCAGTCGAGTTATAAACGAGTTTAAATATAAGATGAACTTCATTCTCCTAAAATACCAAAAATGGTACCTACTAGACAAAGCATTATAAATTTATTTTAAACATAATCAATAATAATTTATGACGTGAAATGTCGATATCCCTAAAACGCGTTTTAAGGATTTAGAATTTCCACAATTACGTCCTGATGATATAAAATCAAATCAAAAATCAAAAAATTCTTTATTGTACATCAAATCATTCACAAATAAACTCTATAGAAGCACAACAGGCGGTCTTATCGCTAAAGTAGCGATCTCTTCCAGACAACCTGGGTATAGTTAAAATAGAAAATGTAATTTTGTTAAAGCACTATAAATTAACACGACAATTATTCTGCTACGTGTTTAAATAGTTATACAACATTCTACAAGAATAATATTTTAAAATAGAAAGGTTTAAGCCCAACATCGTCTCGTTGACGCAACGTGTAAATGTCAACAAGATCGGCCGACCAGTCGTCAAACGAGTCGGCGGTTTGTACGAGAGCTAAACCATTTAAGTCGATATTGCCAAAATATCAATTCTTAATTTTGTGTTAATTTTTTTAAGTACTTTCATTATTTTTGACTAATGTTCTCGTTTTTGAAACAGATATTGTATTAGGCTTATTAAAAACATTATTAAATTTATAAATTAAATAGAAAATGTATTTATAATATGTGATACTTCATTATCTTTTGTCTATTCATTTTCCTTATTATCCCGATTTACCCCTTTGTCATCTTATATTTATTGCAACACATTTTTCACTTATTTTCGTTTAACATAAATAAAACAGCAGATAACAGTCTCGATATAACAAATTACACGACAATACAATCACAAACATCAAAATTAAATCTCCGAATGCTTGCAGCCATGTAGCTCAATCATGCATATTCAGAGTCCTTAACAAAAGCACACTCTATCGACCTCCATTCGTACTTGAGTTAATCACTTGAAAAACTGGTTCAGCCTGTAGATATGTCTTGACCGCTTCCGCGTTGACGTTGCCAAATATTGTCCACTTCTACACATATCACTAGCCCTGCCTGCGACTTTACTCATCTGTACTTAATGGTATTGTACTATTCGTCTTTTCCTTTACACGGTCATGAAAGTATATGTCTCTAAAATTGATCAAGGATCAGTATAATGCACCTCAAATTTTCTGTCAAACAGCCTCTGCGAAATCTAAAAATATGGCTTCCTTCTCGAATGTTCGATCTACATAGTGATTACGCATTAATAATTATATACTAAGATAATACAATTATTTTAACTAAAAACTGAACCGCCTTCAAACTGTCTAAACCAAAATTAAATAGGACCACTTGGCAGGCACCAGCGTTCAAATAAATAAAGAATCATAAAAACCGTTCACCCAGTAAATAATTACGTATAAAACAATCGAATTGACAACTCCTTGTCTTTTTGAAGTTGGTTGAATACAGCTTATAAATTGCCAATCAATTTAATAGAATAAATTAGAGGTTCGGAAACAGCAACCTTCCTATAAAAGGCCCTCAAGCACCTGTAACACATTGTGAGTCACTTAACACCCGGTGACCTCTACCCACGATTGCATGTTGCCATAAACTAGTAATTAAGGAAAAAATAAAAATCCCGTCCACCAGAAGGTATGGTTTTAAACACACATGTGTTACAGTTTTAATATAGGTATATTTAAGCTATTAAATCTGAAATATATGATACCAATACGTGTCTAAGAAATCTACAAAACGTGTCTAAGAAATCTATATTTAAAAACATAACTCTCCTGTTGTCAGTTGCGTAATTCATTCAATCAAATTGTCTTACAAATAGAGAGCTTATACACAACTTAATTGTTAAATAACATTGAATAATACACCAATCATTGATAATTATCTCCCAAATAAACGTTATTTGAACGTTATGAAGAAAATTAATAACGATTATATTGAATCCACGTACTAACATTATATCGTGATCAATTGTAAAAAAACAACAACGCAGGTGATGACCTACGTATCAATATTTAAATTTGCAAGGATATCCCAAACACGACTATGCAATATGCTATCTACCAAATAAATACCAAGACAAAATTTATTTGTTTATTTGTATGCGCAAATCTCAAGAACTAGTTGACCGTTGTCAAGCATTCTTTCACTATATGTACGTGATCCCTGAGTGCGGTAGACTATCTATCACTAGCTATCACGGGAGAAGCCAGTTGGTTTACTTACTTTAGGCCTTCTATGAGGGCTAAATGTGAGATCACAGATATCACATGTCGTAGAATATTTAATTCTACGACATGCCGGTTCCCTCACAATGTTTTCCTTCACTGCTTCAGTAAGTGGTGATGAGATTATGTACAGATAATTGTAAAATCTATTTAGAAGCACACTCGACCAACCTCGAAACCTCGACTTTTTTTAGTCCAACGACCAACGACCTAACCACCTAACCATGCGGCCACCACTGCTCTAATTTGTTCATAGTAATATCCACTTATTTTGTTGAAAACCTCATCAAGTGAGTATCATATAAAACCCAATGCCATACATACCATAGCTTATCGTAATATTTATAAAAGTTTCACGGAACATACCTGAAAACAAAGAGATGTCATTAGAAATAGAAACTGGGCTTATATTTTATATATTATAATTATAAACTACAGAGTTTCGAACTATTTTAAAACATTTTATAATCATATTAGGAGCTGCATCAATATTTCTTAATAATAATGGTTTAAAAATAAGCAACTTATGATTTTTGCAGAAAATTTACTTTTATATAATATCTACTAGCTGCGCCCCGCGTTTTCACACGCGTAAGTCCGTATCCCGTTGGTATAAATTGATAAAAAGTTGCCTATAAGTTATTCTAGTTGTCCAGCTGTCTACGTACCAAATTTCATTGTAATCGGTTCAGTAGCTTTTGCGTGAAAGAGCAACAAACGCACACACATCCTTACAAACTTTCGCATTTATACACCATTCGCACTTAAACCGGTTAAGATATAAAATCTGTTACGTTTTAATTTTTGTAAGTTTTATATGTATTAAATGTAGTAGTATACACTTCATAAGTAATTTACATGCTCCTCTAATTCATCAAAATCAGTCCATCTATCACGTGAAAAATTGTACACTTACAAAATACAAATTTTTAGTTACCGACCTACACCTTAAAAAATAAGATATATGAAAGAAATTATTAAAAGTCCCGGTGTGTGATAACACAAACATAAGAACGTATTCAGACCGAAGGTCGATGCACCGTGACGCCGCAAAGCCTTATTTTTAAGGACCGAGCCTTTATACCAATTACCATATACGATATTTCATTTTAAATATGTTTTTTTAATTATATATACGATAATTAACCATGCTTCAAAAATTACATGAAAATAAAATTATAAAACGATGATTTTCTTTTAATAATATGATATTACTCTGTATTACAAATTCACAAAATTTATTTCAAATCGAACCAGTAGTTGTTGAGATTATAGCGTTCAAGGAAGCAAAAAAAACTCTTCAGCTTTTAAGTATAGATTAATTAACATCATTGCTGTTTACCAACAATTAGTAACTCAAACACTTTAAATTTCTTTAAAACTGTACATGAAACACACGTAAATCACATAAAATGTAACGAATGTGCATAAATATTATATTTCACAAACAAATGAATTTCACTCCCGTTCCACGTTATAACTGTTGAATAAAGTAACTCTTTAACAGTGATAACGTAATAATATTTCATTACAATTAGCATATACAAGTTATATATGGTAATTGTTGCAGTTTAATTCTGGTACGACCGCCGATATAAATGTCGTATCGAGGTCGTCTCGTGCAGCGAAAGTGACTCTGTTACGGATTTTAGTCGGTCGCCTTATATTTTTATTATGGGTGAAAGAATAGAAGGGATTTCGAGATCATAGCGGCGGCATGAGCGAAAGGTAATTTAATATGTGCGATATTTCTCAGTTTTAATAATTTATATTTATGTGGAAAAGATTAGTTAATGTTATTGCAACTGAAAAGTAAATAAATATTGAGTTTTCTGTTATTTAAATTGAATGTGGGATTAATCGACATGATTCTCAGGTATAATGAACCTTTCTATGAAAATTTATATAGGTTGAGATGTTTAGTAGATGTCTACAAACAATCAAAAATTTACTCATTTATATATATTGACATATTGTATTTCGATGAAGAAATTATATTCTTTTTACTTCATTCTTTGATTATATATTCATTAAAATCATAATTGAACTAATGAATTCACCCTTTTGTAAAGTCGGTGAAGGCCGCGGGTCGTTGAACCGTCTGCTGTAGAAATGTTTTTATGTAATCGCTTTGCGACTTATTGGGAAATAAAAAAAACACATATAAGATATATTTGGGTATCGTTTCTGATATTTTGTCTTTTCGAACATAACTGTAGCTGTTGGCTTTGAAATTTCCTTTTTATTTATTACTAGCTGAGCCCCGCGGTTCCACCCGCGTAAGTCCGTATCCCGTAGGAATATCGGGATAAAAATTTGCCTATATGTTATTCCAGTTGTCCAGCTGTCTACGTACCAAATTTCATTGCAATCGGTTCAGTAGTTTTTGTGTGAAAGAGCATCAAACACACACATCCTTACAAACTTTCGCATTTCAAATATTAGTAGGATTATTATTATGTATTTTTATAAAGGAACGTCTGAAGGAAATACCTAAAAAGGTGCGAAATACATTTATAATATTCCCACCGAGAATCGAATCCAGAACCTTTTAAACTGGCGACACTGCACCAAATATAACTGTCAAAACTCAGAAACTTTTTATATTGAACAGATTAAAAATATCTGCAAATTATATTGTATCTCATTCCAAGATTATATGTACACTAGCGGTCCGCCCCGGCTTCGCCCGTGGTACATATAGCCTATAGCGTTCCTCAATAAATGGGCTATATAACACTGAATTTTTTTCAAATCGGACCAGTAGTTCCCGAGATCAGTGCGTTCAAACAAACAAACTCTTCAGCTTTATAATATTAATATATATTTATCAATATATATAGGTATTTACACTCGATCATCAAAAGCATGAAATGTCCTTGAAAATTAACTTTCTTCACGAGCGTGTCAGTGGGTCAGCGGGGGGTCAATGACATCTGTGTCCATTACGATTTTAGAAATGACAAATAGATGTTATTTGTAAAGATAAACTACATCACGAATATTTTTTACCCACCTACAGAACTGGGCCTATAGTTTCCTTGTTATCATGATCATATTTCATTCTTTATTACCCGCGTAAGTCCGTATCCCGTTGGAATGTCGGGGTAAAAGGTTGCCTATATGTTATGCCAGTTGTCCTGCTATCTAGATAACAAATTTCATTACAATCGGTTCAGTAGTTTTTGCATGTCTTTCATGCAACAAACACACACACACACATCCTTACAAACTTTCGCATTTCAATATTAGTAGGATAGGCAACGAATATAGCATTTAATTGTATTTATCTTGCCAATATATTCTTATTTATGTATATAAACGTGACTGTAGTATAACTACAGTTTATTAAATAGTTACTACTTGTATAACATTTAACTACGTTTATCCAATTGGAATTTACTACTTTAGCATAGCACAAAAACTAATTACCTTTATTTATACTACAAACAGTGTATATTTTATACTAATTAGCGCCACTGCAAAAATGAGATAGTCAAATTAAGAGAAGATAATCTAAAACTGAAACAGCGTCGTCAAATTCAGCTATTTAACTTCTAAATTGTCTCATGAAAGTTGATAATGTTTAGATATTTAAGTTGTCATCACTGGTCTTCAAGATAACTTGGGAGGTCATCAAATAAAAACGATTGTAGAAAATAATTTTATGAGCATGTTTGGATCTTTATATTTTATTTATAAGAATTTATTTTAAAAAGAATAGGAATATTTTGAATTATTCCGTTTGAAAACCGTTTAATCGACTTCCAAAAAGGTGATTCTTAAGTCGACTGTATTGTTTCTGTGTTTTTGTTACCTCAAACTTTTTAGTGGGTGAACCGATTCTGATTATGTTTTATAATCTGATGTCACCCGTGTGGTCTTATTTAAATTTGTTCTAGTTCTGATAATTTGAAGGCGGATTGTATTTTTATTAATAATTATTACTTTTATTACATTGCGTTTTCATATATTTAATTAGATATAATATGATTCATGGAAATGGCGGTATGAAGCTTTTTTATTTAATTTAATGTTAAACTGGTTCCCTATTAAAATTTTTCGAACTAGCTGATGCATATGATTAACGCATTTATAAAGAATGTTCCAGTTTAATAAATCAGTAATTGTTACTTAATTGGACATTTTAACTCTTATTAAATCAAGACAATCTTAATCATCACGATAATCTCGACACGCGCAAATTAAGCGCACGTATTATTTAGGGTTTATCGTATGAGAGACCTTTTAAAATCTAGAAATTACCTTTCAAAACAAATCAGTGTATTAGAAACATACCCTAAGCCTAAGGTCTAAATTCGCGTAATGACTAAACAGTACGACAAAGCGCCACGCTCGATTTATTACCAATAACGCCGCAGTATTTTGAACTCTATTACCTAAACATAGTACCCACGTATAGAATATCGTAATGGTTTCAAAACACAGCTTACAAGGGATATGCAATGTCCGCGATTTCGCAACAGCGTTTGTGGAACGACTGATCGTGTCATAAATTTGTCATATTTCCATGGAGTATTGGGTACATATGGGTCATAGAGTTGTTATTGGGTATAGCCAAAGAGAAGCTAATCTCATCATCATCAGCCCATACATGTTCCCACTGCTGGGACACAGGCCTCCCATGGTTCAGGCCATAATCCACCACGCTGGCCAAGTGCGGGTTGGCAGATGTCACATGACGTCGAACTTTCTGATTCTTGGATATGCCGGTTTTCACACAATGATTTCTTTCACGGTTTTAAGCAGTGGTGATATTATCCACATGCGCAGATAAATTTAAAAATTAATTTATTTTGCCGCTCGCCCGGTCTCGAACCTCGACTTATGGATTTTGAAGTCCGAGGTTCTCACCACTGAGCCACCACTGCTTTTTAATGAAGCTAATCTCGCTTTCCCTTTTTTTCTAACTGACTAACCATTACAATCTTCATATTATTAACCCATGTTCTGAAAAGCGAAGTAAGATCGTAATAAGACAGTATTTTATGTTTTGTCGTCGACAATTCCGTGGGATATTGCTATATAGCTGTAATACTAATATTATAAAGCTGAAGCATTTGTTTGTTTCTTTGAAATATCTCGAAACATCTATAATCCATATATCTACACACAAACATGTCAATAACAGGCCAGTTTTCATTAAACATACATCTATTCTAACATCATGCCAAATATTTGATACAAACCACTTCAAATACGCTTTCAGAAAATACAATAAAGAAGTAAACTATCTTTTAATTAAAAAGCCCTCGAAATATATACGACAACTAGCATAAAACATATGTTAAATAAATCAGATATAACTATAAAAGTTTTGCGCTGGCTCGCCCATAACTTCTGTATATTAAATTCAATAGTTTTGGATAGATACGACGCGTTGACAAGATTAGAGATTCGAACAAACAAAGCGGTTTGGTTTGTCCTTATAAATATGCATTTAAACCAATTAATATTCGTTGAGTAGTTTTGAATTAATAGCTTGCTTACATAAACAGAGAGTGCAATTTTGTAATTCAATTTAATACAGATTGTTAACAAAATACGAGTTTAATTTGGGAAGTTAAATATTTAATATGCAACTGGATTAATATTAATATTGCTAATTTAATTTTATCGATGGTGATAAGTTTTGTTTACGTTTGTTGCAGTGAGGGTAAAAGTGCATAACACAATTACAAATCATTATTTACTAGCTGAGCCCCGCGGTTTCACCCGCGTAAGTCCGTATTGCTACGGAATATCGGGATAACAAGTTGCCTATGTGTTATAGCAGTTGTCCAGCTGTCAACGTACCAAAATTCATTGCAATCGGTTAAGCAGTTTTTGCATGAAAGAGCAACAAACACACACATCGTTACAAACTTTCGTATTTATAATATTAGTAGTATTATTTTATCATAACCTATTCCACAATTCTCGGCGCGTGCACGCCGCGTCACGCCGTACGTCACGACTTTTACCACTTTCCATACATTTAATATATCGCCAAACAAAGCGTTGGACGTGAGAATTGTACTTATTTTTAGATACTGACTTTCTTTGAACTTCACTTTTATTTTATGGACGGGCGTTGTGGCGTGAAGGCACGTGAAGATTGTTAATATGGTGTCTGAAACGAAGGTTTACGCTTTTTATGGTTTTTAAAAGAATATTAAGAAGTAATTTATACATAGAACAATATTTTATGTACATTATTACTGCTGATCTTATATTAGTGTATAAGTTGTTTGGAAACCAATAAAATAAAATAAAATAAAATAAAAATATTAAGAAGTGAAAAATTGATATTTTTATTTAACAATTTTATTATTATTATTATATATTTTAAACGTTATTTAACAATAACGTTTTTAACATTATTTTTCTTTGAGTAAGAATTAAATTTATTCACATACGATAAACTATTTTCGCATGAAAGAGTAACAAACATCCATACATCCAAACATATTTACAAACTTTTGTGCTTATAGTGTTCGCCCACTTTCCTAACAGGTCTTAGTTGGTTTATCTGAGTTCTAGTCGTTCTTCATCTTAAAAAGTGGTAATGGTAAAAACTACAATAGGTCTATTTGTTTTTTAGTTAAATCGTAACAAAAAAAAACCAAATCGTTTTTATGTTAGTCTACATTGTGGACTCTAGTAACAGAACTAGAGCAAATTTCAATGAGATCGCACGGGAGGCCGACCGACTTCCAAATAAAGCAAGATTCATCAAAATCGATTCGTCCAGTAAAAAGTTATGACCTACCAAACAAATGCAGTTTATCGGATAGTCTCCTCGTTTGAAGTCGGTTAAATATCAACTCGCAATAACACTAAAGTGGCTATAACAAAGCCAGACTACGTTTGTACGGTTTTGTAAGCTGTGTCGAAATCTCACGAGGCCATTCTAAGGACAGTTGTGTGTACATTACTGGTCACACTGTCTGAACTAGTGTGTGTTTGATTTTCAGCTGTGAATTTGTATGTAATATCATATATATATATATATATATATATATATATATATAATTGGAATCTCGGAATCGGCTCTAAACTTACTTTTTTAACAAATAGGAGCCGTTTGAGTAGTCCCAATTTATTATGACTCTTCCTGACATCTATTGGCGAATAATAATACTATTTTTTGACGAATAATTAAAGTTAAAACAAAAAAAGTATAAATTAATTATACCTGATTATTTTATATGATACATACAAGTAAATATTTTTAATAAAAAACTGGAGGGTCGGGGTATTTAGTTCCTTCCCAGTCCGTTCCTTTTTTTCCATCAATAATCCTTTCCTTATATTGCATTCTTGCCTCGTAAAAGCGGGCAATGCATTTGTACCAGCACTACCTCTGCGAATGTTCATGGATGGTGGTGATCGCTTACCATCAGGCGAACCACCAGCTCAGTTGCCCGTTTTGACATAAAAAGAACACCTATTATAGCGGGTTACCGTGGAAGTTAGCATTCCACAATTATTTTTTAGGTATCAATGCATTTTATATTATCATATAACACTTATTTATTTAAGACTTGGTTCTCGTCCGCAGCTTCGCTTGCCCCCATATTGTTCTTGTCCTTTAAACCTTCCCTGGACTATTCAGAATGCACCAAAACCATGATTATAAATATCAGACCAGCCATTTTTGAGATTTAGCGAGACTAATGAACAGCAACTGATTTTTTATATATAAGAAGATCTAAACATAGCCGAGCCGAGACTAAATAGAATTTTTAAAGCGTATTAAACGCATGTTCCGGTCCATACGTGATTACATACGTAAGTTTATTAGCTATTAAGTTCAAGTATTGCTTAGTGTGTAATAAGATAATATTACATGTAACTTATACCTATGTTATGTACTAAAACCAGTGGTGGCTCATTGGTGAGAACCTCGGACTTCAAAATCGATAAGTCGGGGTTCGAGATCGGGCGAGCGTGCAGGAAATAAATTGATTTTTCAATTTATCTGCACATGTGGATAACATCACCACTGCTTAAAATGGTGAAGGAAAACATCGTTAGGAATCAAAAGTTCGACGACATGTGACATCTGCCAACTCGCACTTGGCCAACGTGGTGGATTATGGCATGAACCCTCATAGAAGGCCTGTGTCCCAGCAGTGGGAACGTGTATGGGCTGATGATGATGATGATGATGTACTTACAAGAATATAATTCATCTTTGTCTTTCAAAACTATTAGTATTACAATATCGCAGACTAGCCTCAAAGTAATGAGACTTAGCCTAAATCCTTTTACATTCCATACAATATTGCAAAACCAATTATAAAAGCAGAACCATAACAACCTATTACAGCACCTATTGCTAATGCGTTAAGGCCTTAAATAGTTCGCACTGCGAACTAATGAACGTTGAAATTCAGGTTGTATTATAAAATGGGCGATTGACCAATGACCCTGGCTTTTTTAGAGCATACGTTTCTTTTGTGTAAATACTATATTGTTCTGATTTCATATATAATAATAAGTAATACGAGAACTGCAAATTTATGTCATTCGGAAAATCATTTTTCTAATTTTGTTAAAAATCTAAACAATCCTTCAAAATTAAAAAAAAAATTTAGTGTTTAAAAAAATACTAGATTATGTCAAAATAATATTAGATCATGTACCAAATTCAAAACATTTTAAATGTATATAGTATAAGGTAAAATCCATACTCATATTAAGAATAGTGACTGGTTCTTTTTAGCGCTTAACCACTCAAACGATTTGAATTAAATCTAGTACAGACATAGTTTGAGAGTCGAGAAATGACATAGGATATTTATCCCGGAAATATCACAGGAATGGAAGCTATACGGGTAAGCCCCGGGACTATCCTTAACTATGATTACGCGGCAATGCGTCCGGGCAGAAAGGTAGTTCATCAGATGTGATACGTATTTCAAATGTTCATAAAAACTTTTCAACTTCAATTACACAAGAATTTCTCTAATCACATATCAATTCATTAAATCCTACTATCCTAATATTATAATGCGAAAGTTTGTAAGGATGTGTGTGTGTTTGTTACTCTTTCACGTAAAAACTACTGAACCGATTGCAATTAATTGAAAAATGATTGCAATGAAATTTGGTACGTAGACAGCTGGATAACTGGAATAGCATATAGGCAACTTTTTATCCCGATATTCCTAAGTGATACGGACTTACGCGGGTGAAACCGCGGGGCGCGGCTAGTAAAACATATAAATAACGAAATCATAATTTGTTCTTATCAAATTTTCTCCGTTAAATTATTACAAAGCCTATTATATTCCACGAACCCATTGCTTATTGCTTATGCAATCAAGCAAACCACAGATAATCGAATTATTTTGTGGCGACAAATGATTATATAATAATAATGATTATTGTAACTTACCGTTATTCGTGATATTTCCTGATATTACAGTGGTCACGGAAAATTTTTATGATTTCTTACAATAATTATGTGAAATAGCAATCAAATGTTGCCTGTCTATGAAATTTAATACTTTGGATGTCATTTGAAATCCTTTGTACACTGTTGCATTGTATTAGTGTTTTAAGACTTTTAAAAGGAAGGAGATTTCTTAATCAAGTAATATATAATAGTAATATAATAGTAATAAGAATAGAATAAAATTCTATCACGAGGCGGGATTCGAACTCGCTTCTTTTTGCCAATCCGTCAGTCACAACGCCTAATCACTCGGCCACCCGAGATTCCGCCTCAGCAATCGAATTTCTTCTACTCTTACGACATCTCAATAGATGTCGTGAGGAAAAAGATTAAGATTTCTCATTTATCAAGCATTTGAATGTTATTAAAACTGAAAATTGGATTTCTTAATCCTGCTAGTTCTACTATATCCTATCCTACTAATATTATAAATGCGAAAGTTTGTGTTTGTTGCTCTTTCATGAAAAAAGTTGGGGACCGATTGCAATGAAATTTGGTACGTAGACAGCTGAACCACTGGAATAACATATAGGCAACTTTTTATCCCGATATACCTACGGGATACGGGCTTACGAGGGTGAAAGCGCGGGGCGCAGCTAGTTATAATTAAATGTCTTTGTTTTATAAAGCTTTAACTGTGGCATTTCATTAAAAAAAAATTGATTACCTTTTTATTGTAATATTCATTCACACCTACGAGTTCTTTCTATTAGTTATGATTAAATCGAGAAAATATAGTAGCTTCGTGATATTCAACGCTTTTTATCAAAACAATGGAGTTGCATCTTCTATGCTTACATATACGCTTGCATAATATGTTATGCTATGAGAAAAGTGGAGCTATAATTTACATAATGTTTTATCTTCGAAAATTTATGGAACGTGCGAATTTCGTTTGTTATTTTTGCCCAGAATGTATGCCGGATAGAGAAATGTTAAGCATATTCGAATAATAACACAGTGGTTCCATTCCCAACAAAAATTTCGCGTCTCGAACTATCTCTGTACCAAATTTCGACGTTCAATGGTTTTGGCATGAAGGAGAGACAAGTAGACAAACAGACTGAATTACTTTCGCATTACAATATTAGTAGGAGAAGGGATAGGTAATAGATACAAATAAAGTTAGTGCAAACCACATCAATCCTAACATTAATTAAGTATTGCTTACGTAATTGTTAACAATTTAATTATATAAGTGTTATTAAAATCTAAGTCTAGCAGCAGGTTATCTAGTGACTGGTAAGTGAACTTTGCCAGTGAAAGTTTAAAGGAAAGTGTTGTCACACAGGTGCTGTTTGAATAACATTATAACTATAGTTGGCTATCCTACTAATATTATAAACGCGAAATCTGTATGGAAGTTTGTTACTATTTCACGCAAAAACTACTGAACCGATAACAATTAAATTTGGTACGTAGATAGCTGGACAACTGAAATAACATATAGGCAAATTTTTATCCCGATATTCCTACGGAATACGGACTTATGCGGGTGAAACCGCGGGCTGCAGCTCTAGTCCTTGATAAAACAATCTTTATTCAGTTTTTATAACTGTTACTAGAAGTATTATGATTGTAAACAAGTCTATATTATATTTGCATTTTATTGCCTTATAAATACAATCTATATATATAAAAGAAAGTCGTGTTAGTTACACTATTTATAACTCAAGAATGGCTAAAACGATTATGTTGAAATTTGGTACAGAGATAGTTTTAGACCCGAGATAGAACATACTTGCTGCTTGAATCCTGGCGATTCAAACCAGGTAATTGTTATCTTGACACTGATCCTTGATACGTGAAGACAGTTTGAATTCAATCTATCCGTTTAAAGCGAGTCGAAATCGAGTCAAAAGGAGTAGGTTAAATACATATACAGGTGAAGCTAAATGAATGTGTGAATTAAAAAGTGTGTGAATTAAAAAGAGATTTAATTTTTGGTTTAATAGCATTGAAATGCTTTTAAATGAGAAATGTTGAAAGAATAGAAAAAATCTGATCACGAGGCGGGATTCGAATCCGCGTTTCTTGCCTAACCGTAGCAACGCCTATCCTGTCGGCCACCCGTGATCCCGCCACAGTAATCGAATTTCTTCTACTCTTTCGGTTTTATGTGCCTAAGGGGCACCCAACGCGTACATGGCAGAGACGCGGGTTCGAATCCCACCTAGTGATCAAATTTTTTTCTATTCTTTTAAAAAGAGACATCTTTTATGGAACATCGACATTTCCTATCAACCTGACATCATTCAGCGTATAATGTGCTAAAATTTTATAATTAATAGACATAATATTTTCACCGCCATTTCAACTAGCTCCAGAAGTACTCTCATACAATTGAAATAAAGTATATTCCATATTAAAACATCTAAGATTTCATTAAATCGTTGTATTAACTGGTGGGCCATGACATTTGAAATGCCTGACCATTCTGACCATCAGGGTCTGAATCGAGAAATGGAACTCTATAGCCAATGTCATAAAGTTCAATATAAAACACATAACACAGTAGTATTAACTTGACACTGATGTAAATCTTGTTTTGAAGTGATACTGCAGCGTGTACGAGTAAGAACGAAGTTACCTACGATTCTCGGAATATATGTTTGTGGGCTATGTTTGCTTATGTTTGTCAAAAATCCAAAAATAACAGTAAAAATAGTAAAAAAACTTAGAAAACGTATTTAATTATGTTAATAGATGTTATATATAATTAAATAGCTTTGTTTAACAGATGTTATAATACATAGAAACCTTCCTCTTGAATCCCTCTATCTATTAAAAATAACCTATATTCAAATCCGTAGTTTAAAAGAATTAAGCAAACATACATACACAGGGACTGGACTTTGTATTATGAAGTGATTCAAGATTATATATAATATTAAAGATTCAAGAAATTAATAATATTTCACTTCTTTCTTTACATTTTATAAGCATCTGACAAAGCCGTTGAAATAAAATCAATAAAACACACCAACGAAATTATCAACCTGAATGCCTCCAATCAAGCAATTCGATTATTTTTAACCAAAATATGACATATGAAAGAATAATATTATGTGCGGTATGGTCCGCAAAATAGAAATGTTTAAGCAATTTTCCTTCCTGCTTTTTACACTATTATCGATAATTTAGAAATATGAGAAACGAAAACAATATGACGGTTCAAATTAATATATGTTTACAAAAAAAAAAATGCCTCAATAAAAATAAATTGTATTCAAAGATATACTTCGATGACTACATAAACATCGAGTTTAAACGTACAAGCTTCTATCAAAACAACCCTAAATGAAATGGAACTTATGATAATAATAAAATACGCAATAAACTAACGAAAACAACTTTTGGCCATTATAAACACGATTCAATGAGGTCTTTGGCTCCTCCAGCTAGACTTAATTAATTCAACAGATATATATAGGTACAATATAATAAAATCGAACAAACGCTAAGTTCGTCATGAACTAAAAATATCTCAATAAATAAAATTATCTAAACGAAACTTCGTCGTCTGTAAAGATTTATTTTTCTGTAGTAATTAAGGCAGCTGGATATTTAATGAAATTTCATGAGTTGCTTATAAGCTCTCGTGTTAAGTATTGTCATGTCTGTTCATCTCTTAAGTGTTATTATGGTACGAAAGCTACTATACAGCAGAGTATCATCGAAACCAATACAGTAGTTTGGCGTGATTGAGTACCAAACATGTTCATCCAAATATCCAATCTTCAGTGTTTATAAAACACACTAACTAATACACTAACACACTAACTACATCACACATTTATGTTACTAATAGATGTTAAGAAAACGAGAGTAACTCTGTCTGTCTGTGTCGACATCACGCCTAAATCACTGAACCGATTGGTAAGAATTTTCGTGCAAAAATAGTTTGAGAACCTTTTTTATGAAGCTATCATTGGAAATCCCATAGGAACTATGCTGGTACTCCGATACTGTCTACCACTCCCTTTGGCTACTCGGGCGAAGCCACGGGCGGAAGGCTAGTAACAATGTGATCCTAAAAATCCTTCTAATATTATACACGCGAAAGTTTGTGTGTATGGTTTGATGATGTTTTATACTATTTTACGCTAAAACAGCTTATCGTATCTGAATGAAATTTGGTACAGAGATAGATTATAGTCTGGATTAGCACATAGCCTACTTTTTACCCAGATACCACGCGAGTGACTCCGCGGGTAACAGCTAGTTTCTACATAAAGAACTCATCAAGTGGAAAATTTATTTTTTCTTCCTGGTCGTAATATTATAATATATCCACATCATTATGTAAAACAAGTTTTTAATATATTGAATACTAATTTATAATCATAATAAGTTGATAAATTGCTATTGGAGAATCATTAATTTAATAAACGCAATATCATTGCATTGTTTTTAATTGTTCAATTGATGCATACAATTTGATTATAACTATTCATATATAATTAACTTTACATTAAATATATACCGACATCAAAAAACGAGAGGATATGAGGCAAAACGAAAGGATATTCTAGAAAAAGTCTAAATGTTTGTGCAATGAAGTGTTGATTGTTTATTTATAGGGATAACATTTGAATAATTCGGATTCGCCCGAGGTACCTGTAAAGCATAAAGCACCCAGGGACCACGTACGTACGGTGAAAGGATTTTTGAAATCGGTCCAGTCGTTCCTGAGATTAGCGCGTGCAAATAAACAAACTTTTAGCTTCATATAGGTAGCATAGATAGGTTAAGTCTTACCACTTTTAGTGAAATGGACATAATATTTTCTTGTGTTTGATTTCACGCGAGTATTATACATTTAGAAATTAAAAACTTTTTAACGGATTTTAAACGCGATTTATTTATTATATTATTAACCCGACGTTTCTAACACTTTACAGCACAGCACAGGAGACATGAAACCGAAAGAGTAGAATAAATTCGATTACTGTGGCGGGATCACGGGTGGCCGAGAGGCTAGGCGTTGCTACGGTTAGGCAAGATACGCAGGTTCGAATCCTGCCTCGTGATCAAATTTTTTCTATTCTTTCAAAATTTCTCATTTATAAAGCATTTCAATGCAATAAAACTAAAAATTAATTTGGACATAAGTTCTCTTATTCTACGTATATATCCAAGTATTTTAAAGAATTGTTTTTTTTTTGTAAATCATTAGTGCCTCAAGAATTATACGCTTATATTATATCTAGGAAAACAAACAAACACTTTATTAGTTTATCAAACAAAACCGGACCTATGAGCTATTATAATAGAGGTCATAATCCTTTAAATGTTTATTGCCTCCAAACTACGACCACTTCGAACCTATCAACGCTCGCACGGCCACAATAAAATGTATATTTCACATAAACATTAGACGACAAACCGGTCGTAGGTTTATTATCAGAAAATTATAAATTCATGCAAATGCCAAAATGATCTCTAATATTTGTGACACGGTCACATTTGATGCTTATATGTTATTTATTTATGAATACCATTATTGTTGCTTTAATATAAGCTTTAATGTTTATCCGCTTAATGCCTATTTTCAACCTGCTTAAGACCTGAGTAGCGGCATGTAACTGCGTAGTAATTTAATTTGTACAGACATCCTATCCTACTAATATTATAAATGCGAACATTTGTGCGTATGGATGTATGTGTATGTGTATGCATGTTTGTTACTCTTTCACGCAAAAACAATTAAAACAATTGCAATGAAAATTAGTACGTAGATAAGTGGACAACTGGAATAACACATAGGCATAATTTTATCCCGATATTTCTACATACAAACTTACGCGGGTGAAACCGCGGAGCACAGCTAGTATAGATATAAAAGAACGAACCAATTAATAAATATCTCTAAATTGTACATCTTTTGTTGATTGTTTTATGCGCTGCTTTTAACATGCTTTTATAAGCTCCATCTGTATGTTTGTATTATTGTATCCTCTACATTCAGTTTTGACCGACTTTAAACGAAGAGATTAACGATGAAATTACGTAGACATCAATCGGTGTCGTATAGGCGACAATACAATAATTTCACGTGTTTATCTTGTCATCCTGATTAGGATCGCAAGGGCTAATTAAAGCGTATTTTTGGCTTATTAATTGATACTACTGAGAGATGGAAGCGTATATAAAATAACACGGTAACTAACTAGATCGTAATTAAGTGGTTTCAAACTGTCCTTCAACATTATCTTCATATTAAATAGACAAAGTCACATCTCAATCGGTATAGCTGAGTAAGTGGCCTATTAATAACGTCTATGAGCTATTTACTAGACTACTGATCGAGATGGGTCCAAATTTTTTCTAACATTTAGTTCTTTTTAAACTCAAACTCAAATGTTTATTCATTCAACTAGACTTCTTATAGAAGCATTTTTGAATCGTCATATTACACAGTTATAACATTTACCGGTGGTTCAGAAGGCCTGACCTGTGAGAGTTCATACAGCTTTAAAATAAAGAGAGACATAAACACAACTTTTTCAAAATATGTAATACCTACTTACTGTATCACAAAGAAGGGACCGGCGGCCGTTGGCACACACTTTCCAAAATAAAATATTGTCAAAAAGTATGAAATAAACTAAGTACACCACTTCAACACATCCAGGCACACTACGTCGCCATACTAGACTTATATAAACGCGGCGTTATGATTATTAGATAATATAAAACAATTAAAAAGCAACCGAAACTTCCCGTGAAGTGCTTTTGGATATAAAGTAAATTAGCACGCGATCCGCGCGTGATTACACGAGAGGCGACAGACGACGTCTTTTTACGACTTCGCGACGACGACGACACGACAACGACTACCACGCTTCCTCCGGTATAAATACATCGCGTCAAACTACCCTCGCTACCCTCAAAACATTAATAATTTTATTTTATCTATTCCGAATACTTACAATGTAACAAAAACGCTTCGTAATTTCAAAAATTTACTACCGCAAACATCCTATACATTTTTATCTTAAAATTTCATTCATCACGCTTTTTGCTGACGCTACCGACCTAATAACGTGTCTGGAACATTACGGCCGAATGGCTCTGCCGACGAGCCGTGAACGGTCGCTATGAACGGCGCCGTAACTTGTTGACTGTACTTTTTACATTTAAACCGTTTAATGAAAAAAATGTTTTTTCACATTTTATAAGCCCTTTTATCCAACTTTCCTATAAAATACACTAATGAACTTTTTGGGGTTTGATGCAGTTTTTCAAATTAACATAATATATCTGTCTGCCTAATTTGCCCTCTAAAGGACCCTTATAGGGGGTATAAATATATATTTAATTACTTGTCAATATTTTATGTATTACAGGACGTTTAAAGTGCAAATCCTACTAATATTATAAATGCGAAAGTTTGTAAGGATGTGTGTGTTTGTTGCTCTTTCACACAAAATCTACTGAACAGATAGAAATTAATTTTGTTACGTAGAAAGTTTGACTACTGGAATAACATATAAGCAACTTTTTATCCCGATATTCCTACGGGATACGGACTTACACGGGTGAAACCGCGGAGCGCAGCTAGTAGTATATAAATAAGTATAAATTATCGACGCTGGATTAAATTATGTTAAGATGTAATAGATTAGAAATCAGAGCAAATATTGGTTTAAATTGTAGCTAAAGTCCTAATCTAATGCCATAAAAACAATAGTTGTAAAAATTAAGTCTCACAACACAGTTCTTCTACCGTAAAGAAGTTGTAAGTTCCATTTAATACCAAATCAGTTATTAATTTATTCCGTCCCCACTTAAAGGACCTTCTGTCTTAAGTTGATAAGTGATTAGCTTACATAAAACATCCTATTAGTGATCATAACAATATTTATTATAAATCTTTTATGCTTTTGGTTTTAAAATACTTATTATGGATATTTTTTCATCGCCATAGGAGACCTGTGTCCCAGCAATGGGAACATGTATGGGCTGATGATGATGATGACTTGTTTTTTATGTACAAAAACAAAACTATTCCTTCTTAAAAATAACCTTACGATTCCATATCTAACGCTCACGAATGCTCATGGTATTTACAATGACACACATCTATTGGACGTTACAAAAGATTTATTATAAAATTCATTTAAAATGGCGGTTGCCGCAAGCCTTATAAGAAACACTTATCACCTAGAATTGCCGTCGCTTGGGCAACGCCCGCGGGTTTGTTTCATTACGTGGTAGTTGCATAATGGTGTTGTAAAGTATGTTAAGAGACATGGTAACAGTTTTTATTGTATGATAGAGTTAGTGTCTGCAAATGCGCTGCCCGCTTTTAAGAGGTCTTATCTCTTCTTTTCTTTTCCCTGATTGGGAACACACTGCTTAGTATTTTCTTGTGTTTGATTTTACGCGAGTATTGTACATTTAGAAATTAAAAACTTCTTAACGGATTTTAAACGCGATTTATTCTCAGTCTCCCCGTGACCACGCTCGCTGTAAAGTTTTCGAAACGTCGGGTTAATAATGTAATGAATAAATCGCGTTTAAAATCCGTTAAAGTTTTTAATTTCTAAACAAACTCCTTCCCACGATTGGAAAGAAGGAGTGTACTAGGAGGGTGAGGAAAAGGAAATGGACAACCGGCCCAATCCGTACGAAACACAGTACCATGCTACCATTTCACGCCGGTCTTCTGTGGGGGTGTGGTACTTCCCCGGTGCGAGCTACCCCAATTCGTACCGAAGCGTGCTGGACTCGCAAATATAATGAAAGACCAGTAAAAGCGCAGCTACTACTTATATTTAAACTCTTATCACTACTAGTTAAATTTTTCATTATACCTAATTATGTAAAAATGATTTGCGTAATTGTGATTTAACATTATTACAATTGAATTAATAGAAAATAATCGATACATTATGGAAATACTTTCATTATAAATAATTAGCTATGTATTTATTTAAACCGTTTATATTAGGAAGTTAAATAATATCACGCAGACTTTAATATTAATTAACAAGGTATTTTATAGTTTTAGTAATTAAATAGCTTTCATTAATTAATCATTGGGAAAGTGGAAATACTCGGACTAAAAAGCAAGAGTATTTTATAATCTAATCCATTGTCATAAGAGTTCTTAACATACCACTTAGAAAATAAATAAAACTTGTATGTAAAACCTTCCATCGTCTAGGGTAAGTGAAGTCCCGTGTCCTCTAGTGGGGTATGGGGTATGATATATATCTGTTTCTTAGATCGATATTCTTTAGTGGTGATCAGACTTCTGTGTCCTGCCAGACAGAAACAGATATACATCATCTGGGGACACGGGACTTCACACACAACACACATTATAATAATATTACTTAATATAATTTGTAATTCCAGTTTCGTTTTATGTTTTAACAGTATTCTAATCAATTTACTTTAACAGCATTAAAGGACTTATTTTTAATATTTGAAAAATGTAAATAAGAAACATATTACCTTCCGTTATAGCGAAAGATGCAGATTGGAATCCGCCTCATGATATTTTTTCCACTCATTCAAATTTCAAATACTCAAATAAGTTTTTAAAGGTTTTTAATAAGGTTTTATTGAATGTACGAAACAGAATCACATGAAAATAGTTATTATTTAAGGATACTCATTCACTCGTTATTAAAATCAATTGTATATAATATAAGAAATAATGCTATATTTCGATAGTTTTGATATATAGCACAAATATCTATTAATGTATTCAAAATACGTAAACGCGGATGTCGCCAAACCAGCAATGCGCATTCTCTCACAGACAAGTTTTCATTTCTAAGAACAACATGTTGTTATTCAAGGCTCTGTTGAAAAAAACACTTACTAGAAAATTCTATGATACTTTGACGGTCTTTTATAAATATAATTCTATGATTAACTTTATGGTGAGATTATTAAAGAAATAACAAATATAAATATCTTGTTTGTTTGTCCCTCTTTTTCGTCAGAATGGGGCTATTTAATGATAGTCAAATAGGCTACATTTAATCAGTGAAAGATCTCGTTTAGATAGGAATGCCCTTTTACCTACGTCTGCTCGGCGCGGGCGCAAAGTTAGCTATTACATAAATAATAATAATATAGTTAATGTAATAGTGTGTGTGTTTTTTTTTCAAAGAAAATGTTAAAGCAAAAACAGTGACAAGAATCGTGCCAAATTACATAAATTAGTAATTAAAAAAATATATATAAATTAATAATCAATACATAATATTAATCCAAAGCAATGTACAGTCACAACAAGTCATTTTAACAACTGAATGAAGTGATAAGCAACCGCAAAAATGCACAAATGATTAAAACAAGGACGAAATCTCGCCAAATACAAACAATACAACGAAACAGAATTTCTGTACAACACACATAGATACACACTTACACGTAGATGTAGGTATATAAAACACAAAACAAGGTTGTATATATGCATTTTTATACAATTTTCTTGATATAATCTGTGACCTTTTGCGTTCTAAAATAATTTTACAAACGACCTTATATCGCAAGTCACACTTTCCGTTAGAAAACGGATATTTCATAATTTCAACCTTATGATTTAATAATTTAATTCGACTGCTTGAAGTTTAAATGAGTTCACTTCATAATTGTATCATTAACTATGCTTAATTTACGATATATTTTAACCGCGTTCAAAAAGTGATGCTATCAATTCGAAATATGTATGAATATTATGTTTAAGTGTGTATATTTGTAAGTCACATACACATCGATAGATTTTAATCTATCAAAAAATGCGTTGAACTGTAAGCATTCATGATCACATTTTTTCGATAAATTCGATAGATTTCGATAGATTTGATGGTATTAACAACTTTACATTGACGAATATACCAAGCTATTATATTATATCTAGGTATATATTTTTATAACTAAAGGAACATAGCCTTGTAAGTACGTACGCAACATGTAAGTTGGCATTTAAGATTTAGTATTTCTTACCATTTACGATAGGCAGAAGTTTTTTAACTTATCACCTGTTTATAGTCTTTGAAATGTGTATCTAGCTTTAATCATATCTTATCTTATTTATATATATAAAAAAAAAGTTGTGTTAGTTACACAATTTATAGCACAACAACGGCTGAACCGATTTTGTTGAGATTTGCTACAGAGATAGTTTGAGGCCCGAAAAGGACAGTTTTATCCCGGTAATCGGACGGGGACGGGAACGGGAACTTTGTCGAGTTTGTCAAGTTTTATTTCAAGCGAAGCCGTGGGCGTAAATCTAGTAAATTATATAAAAAAAAATATTGTTTTCATTTTTTGTTCAGTTAATTTATAATTTATTTGATTACAATATTATTATCTTGTAATTGACGAATATTTTACACGCTTCACGAAGTTTCAGTATTAAGACATTAATGTTTATTTAATAAAAACATAATTCCCATATCAATCTTTACTTCTAATATAAAGATAATACTCATAATATAAAGATGAAGAGTTTGTATGAACGCGCTTATCTCAAGAACTATTCGACCAATTATAAAAATTCGTTCGACGTTGGATATGTAAGTGTTTCCTGAGCTCTTGTATGTTTGTTTGTTTTATGTATATGTACAAATTAAATGATTCGTAATTAACTAAGTCAACTTGTATTTATATTTCATTGAAACATATATTATTTCCTCTTTCTTTCTTTATTTCTTATCTCCGATATAGATTTAATTCGATTTTAATAATCATCGCGAAACACGAACATTCGCAATTTAAATTATTTTCACACAAAACGTAATAAAAAAAACACGTAAGAAAAGCTCCGCAAGGCCATAAAACATAATTAAATAGCCATTAATTTACGACAATATGTGCACACGATAAGTGATCGTATTTCCGTACGCATAGAGTCGTTATTTGCATACACTTCGGTCTATTCGCTGACGATTTCTATGTTAGCCACTTTCTCTGAGTGAAACCGTGTTTTTATCCATTGTAGCGTTCTAGTGATGTTGGAATAATCTTTGAAATTATGAACAAAAAATGTGAGGAAATAGTTGTGAGTATAATAAAGCTTTAGATTTTTACAAAAATAAAGCGTTTTGTAGCATTTTATAAGAATTTAGCTTGGCTTCCATATCCTACAAACTGCCTGACTCAACCTGGATTAGTATGGGATAAAATTCCCTAAATATTATTCAGATTAGCACCTAAATTGGTACCAGCTTTCATTGTAGTCGATTCAGGTTCACAACGAATTGTCTATTTATCTAATAGGTTATATTTATATAGAAATGAAACACCTCATTATATAATATATTCCTATGATTCAAAACTTTCAAGCAAACTAACTTAGAACAAGGAAGTTCTCATTATATGTAATTAATATCTAGTGTTCCCAATATGTTAAAATTAATTGGCATATAGTCTATTACATTAATTTCATTACAGAGACTGACAAACATGAATTGTACTCGATTTTCTAACCTAAGTTTACACCATCTCAAACATGAATCTACCTATGTGATGTATAGCCTAGACTCAACCCATTTAGATCTAACTTGCTTTATAGAAGCTTTATAGAATAATATCAATTATGATTGTAATACATTAAGCAAAATAGTTTCTCAATGCATTATTTAAAGTGCGCTTAAACAAAATAAAAATACAACAAAACAACAAAAGTATGTACATGGATACAATATATGGGCACCTTTTACTCTCTGATGTAGTAGGCCAGTATTTTTATGGCCAAGTATTTAAAAAACGTTAAGTTGGTAAATTGTGTTTTTTCATTAATATGATAATACCCATAAATATTGTAATTGTTGAATGTTCAAAAAGAGTTAATAAATTGGGTTAACAACAATATCAGAAGATACCCATATATCTTGTAAATAATATCTTCATCTGAACTCTTTCAGACATCAGCGCGTGAGTTGACTCGTTGCGGTAATAAAACGATAATCGGTACTATCAGAAGCAGGAATTCTTTGGTTCAATGATTAGGCAGTTTGAAGTCTAACGTCCCATGTTTGAACCCAGGAATATTATCTATAATAATCGTAAACTAAAAGATAACAATTATAATCGGTTTTTGACGGAGGCACTTTAAAAGAAATCAATGAGTAACATGTGATATTTATCCCTCACTCCAAAAGAGGACACGTGTGTATAAAACTGAGAAAGTAAGACAAGTGTTAATTTAACTCTAGTATTGTTTTACTCTCACTTCACTTCTTGTCCCAAACATGAGATATAGGATCTACAAATACTCGTTAAAATTTCAAAATGTATTTATCTATCCACACACATTCATGTGTCCCCACTTAGGACTATAGACATAATCCAGACATTAAAAATTAATATTATATTGAGTATATATTTTAATACGGGAAAACCGGGGCGAAACGCTAGTAAACAAAAGAATTAATACAAAGGAGTCAATATATATTTACGCTCTATATTAAAACTTCGAACGAAACCACGCTGCCAGTTGAAAACTTTTCTTATCACTTGCACGGATTGATTGCAAAACTTTATCCATTAGATATGTCCTTAATTTATTTTTCAAATTTTAGCAGCGCGATAAATTGACATTATTGATATCTATATTACAACCATATGTAATAAAAGCTCGCATCAAAGCTCGTCAAAAGCGACTTTACCTTAAGCGATCTTATTATAATTTAAAACCGTTCATATTCGCCTATCAACAAGTCCATAACCGATCAAGGACTCAATAAAATCGATCAACTTCAACGATTTATTCGACTCCAAAACGTTCCAAGGTTGCTATAATAATTACGTAAAAAATTTACTTCAAAATTGACAAGATTTATTGACTGGACCAAGGCTATCTTTAAAAATATAGCTTAATTTAACATAAGTATTATATAGAGTAGTAGTATATATAATCTTTAAGGTACACTCAATTAAAAAGCTTACCATTATGTCTGTTTAATTCACACGAGTAAAACCACAAAACAGAATATCGCACGTTTACAGTCTATGTAGTTAACCACGGACACAGCACTACTCCGCGAGCGGGAGATTATGTTCGATACCTTGTTTTATATAATGAACATGTCCGTCCGTTCGTCTGTCGCGATGGAGAGACGGTCGTGGACTGAATAAACGGCCGAAAGTCCGCCGTTTCGCCCCGTCGTTACCGATTCAAGAGGTGTGCGTATGCGCCGATCGGTGGACCTAACTGTCTTGATACTTGGCTTGAATATTGATCGTGTTAAAAATGAAAGTGGTGTGTTTGCGTTTTAATTACGTTTTTAATTGCAATTTTTATGGCTTCGTAAGTTTGTACTGCAGATACTTTCAATTTCTATGTAGATTCAAAAATAATTTCGATTGAACACTTAATTTTCAGTTTTATAGCATTTAAATGCTTTATAAATGAGAAATTTTAAAAGAATGGAAAAAATTTGATCACGAGGCGGGATTTTTGCCAAACCGTATCATACGCTTTAAAAACGCGGGTTCGAATTTATTCTTATTATTCTTTCAAAATTTCTCATTTAAAACTCATGAATTAATTCGTTATATATTATCGTCCTGACTTTTTATTTGCTACTTCCAAATGGGGTTGACATTTTCAGCTTAACCTAGCATAGGTTAAGTATCGACTGGCACCAGTAGTGTATCAGTATTAAGTCATCTGACTTCTGAAAGATACACTATAAATGCTATTTTAGGGAACTTATTGAAATACAAAAAAAGAAAATGTATTTGTGTTACATATTTTCAATATAAACTACTACTAGCTGTCTTAGCGAACGCTCTAGAAAGTTTTTTTGACACTTTTTTTCCTTATTTTACCTTACCCTTTAAACTTAACTTGGACAATTATGAATGCATTAACACAAATATTATTAAAATCCGCTTAGCCATTCTCGATTTCCAGTGAGACTAATGAACAATTTATGTTTATACATATAAATCAAATACTGCCTATTTTATTGTAGTTTATTCTTTATAAAAAGTCAGTCGGCATCAATCAGTCTAAATAGAAGATCTTGTTTTTTAGAAAATAAAGGGTAATTAAAAGCTTTGGATAAAATGCTATGGACAAAATCAATAAAAAAAAACTTTAATAAATTGCTCCCAAGAAGTGCTTTGTCCATACAAAATTGTATGTTACATGTTATGTACGATTAATGCATGGACTAATCACTTATTGTGTGTGTATAATGGCCCAAAAATTTTCACAACGCGAATAAAAATCTTAATTTTAAAGTAATGTAAACTGTAAAAGCACGGGGTAAAACTGTCAAGTCTAAAAATAAATAAATAAAAATCATCTTTATTTAGTTCTCACAACATTAGTCCATAACAAAAACTTAAAAATACAGAAAAGAGAAAGGATAACGGGGATGGTGACAAAATCCCAGAAGATTGGTGTGAATCCAGTCTCCTTTCCTTAGCGCATTCGCAGAGGCCCTACCTCTGCGTATGTTCATGGACAGTGCTAAATCGCGATCTGTATCGATCGATGTAATAGTGATCGCTAACCATCAGGCTTACCAGCTGCTCAGTTGCCCGCTATGACAAAAAAGCTATGCTTAATAAGAATTAATGGCTACTCACTAATAAATTAAATAATTGTTTATTAATAACATAATAATAATTAATGAACAAAAGCGATTAGAGTTAAAATATAATTATTGAACGATAAAATAAGAAACCAATTAGTTTATTATCTTATCTAATGATCTTACAGTTAAACGAAGTAATGATTAATTACGTAGCTATTTCAATTATTAATTAATTCCATCAATGCGGAAATTCTTATAAACGGCACTTTAAATTCACGTGTTTTCGTATTAATTATTCAGATTTATTGTTGAACATAGTGAAGTATTGATTAAATAGGGTACAGTATTGTTATTATGATTATATGTTATTTCAATAAAGTATTATTGATAAAAGTATGAACTGGCTTTTTGGGTGTCCTGCTTCCTTATTCTTAACATTCCTTATGCATTCCTTTATTCATATCCCTTATCCCCATCCTTTAAATGCAGTCAATCCATTTGCAGATACGTTATCTCTAAATCATGATCCCAAATCTTCATGGGCGGTGATCGCTTACCTTCAGGTGAAACATTAGCGCAATGTTCGCTTTAACATGAAAAATTATCAAATAAAAAAATGTTCCGCCACGTCCACGTATACCTAGTTGGGATATATTATTGAGGTAATGAGACGTAATTCAACGACGCGCTGTTCTGTATCGACGGCTGATCTATACACAGTTCATGTTACTAACTTAAAAATAAAGAGATTTAAAAAAAAAAAAATGGTTTTAGTGCTGAAAAAACGATGCACAAAATTCGTTAAATACATCTCACATCTCCATGCTTGGAGGGACACACAATAATTTTGAAATTTAAAAGTAACGTTTCTGTATCCAAGAACTAGCAATCAATGAAGACTTTGATATATTAAGACCACTTAAATATCCCATATTTAAATTCTTCTATTATCTTACGACTTAATACCACAAATTTTTATGGCCCTGCTAGCTGTGCCCCGCGGTTTCACCCGCGTAAGTCCGTATCCCGTAGGAATATCGGAATAAAAAGTTGCCTATATGTTATTCCAGTTATCCAGCTGTCTACGTACCAAATTTCATTGCAATTGGTTCAGTAGTTTTTACGTGAAAGAGTAACAAACATCCATACATCCATACTTACAAACTTTCGCATTTATAATATTAATATGGCCCTATAAAAAGTCTGTGAAAAATTATGTTTTTTTCCCTCTATAACAAAAATTTGAGAAACTCAGTTGTTAAATATTAATATACATTAAGCTCCATAAAATAATAATAAAAAAAAAAACAAAATATGTAGAGCTTCAAAAGAAGAAATCAATTTTAATCTAGTATCAAAATCATTAAAACCACACACCGAAGCGGAGATTTAAGTAAACCCAACATTTTTATGTGGTTCCTTTCACCCTGCGAATGTCACTGCGCATGACAGAGATAGACGTACGTGTCATCTCGTTCCCGCTTCATTAGTTTCCACTTCCTAGATAAAGGGTCCTTTTACATTGTTTTTGAACAATGGTTAATAACTGATTTAATATTGAGAAATTTTGAAAGAATAGAAAAAATTCGATCACGAGGCAGGATTCGAACCTGCGTTTCTTGCCTAACCGTAGTAACGCCTAGCCTCTCGGCCACCCGTGAACGTCACGGTTAGGCAAGAAACGCAGGTTCGAATCCTGCCTCGTGATCGAATTTTTTCTATTCTTTCAAAATTTCTCATTTATAAAGCATTTCAATGCTATAAAACTAAAAATTAAATTTGATTTAATATTGCTTAAGTACTGTTGTAATATCGATCAAAATCTGGTCTTGTTTCTTTAATTGCAAACAGACACGTATGTCATGTAAGTAAAGCCAGGAGGTAAGAGAAGTCCCATTTTCTCGAGTAGAGTAGTAGAGTATGGGGCAGATGACATCTGTTTCATTGACCGATTTTCTATATGGACAAGTAGGTGATAAAAACTTTTTAACGGATTTTAAACGGGGAGACAGTTTACCCGTGACCACGCTCGCTGTAAAGTGTTCGAAACCGTCGGGTTTATAATATAATGAATAAATCGCGCTTAACATCCGTTAAAAAGTTTTTAATTTCTAAATGTATAGTATACTCGCGTAAAATCAAACACAAGAAAATACTGAGTAAGGTGATAAACCTTCTACGTCCTGTCAGATCGAGAATTTCTTTCGAGTTCAGCAATTGAACCCAGGACTCTTCGATTCTGTGCTCACGCGTTAACCACCGTTATAACGCCAGACCTTAATATTATACCTACATTATACCTCGATTGAATTAATATCGGGAATCGAATCAAGGAAAATGATCTATCTTAGTATTTTCTTATACATGTAACAGTACATAAGAAAACACTAGAATAAAGTAAACGTTTAAATGAAAAATGTTTTAAGGACTAAAAAGGCGCTTTATTCAGACCCCTACAGGCTATATTGTCATTTATAATACGATAGAGAAGATATCATAGAACAATCTAAAGTTAATGTATTTATCTGTACTAAAAGTATAGAACCGAAAAATAGAATTGAAAACTAAAACAAAATTCCATGAGTTTATTTGAATTTTCTGCTCATTAAAAAATTAAGTTTCAAAACACATCGATCATTTTCTGTGGACACTAGTCTATGGGTAAATTAATTATTATAATGATATAAATCTAATAAATATAATGGGGAAAAGGCAGCTTCTACGAGGACAGGAATGTGCGAGGTCCCTTCCATAAACTTTGGACGAAACTGACGAAAGAAATTGAGAAAATACGAAATTCCGTAAATGATGATTATGTATAATTTATCATTATTTTAATTGAATAGGATTGAATATGATAAGGAGGAGTAGATTGACTGTATTTACTTGTGTGTTAGTTACCTCATAACTTTTTACCGATTGAACCGATTTTTATTACTCGTTTTTTTTAAATTGGTGCCTCCCATGTGGTTCCATTCAAAATTTGATGAAGTTCTGAAAGTAAAGAATTTGCTCATAATATGAATTATTGTTAGAATTAACATAATGTCTATAGGTTTAAATAATACATGTAGGTCAAAATAATCGAAATATCCACATTTAGGAGTAGAAAGTAAACATTTAAAATGCTACATGGCTCGGTGCTTTCTATTTACAGTGTGAGATGCAGACTCAGATATTTCAGAAACCATCTACATTGTAAGTTGTATAGTCCGTAGAATCGTGAATCACTCAGTGAGTCGACAAATGTGTTATTTTTTATGCTGGAGAAAGGAGAACGAAATTTCCTGGGCGTGATAAATATCATTAGTATAGATGGCATTAACCTAAATAAAATGTCAATTATCACATTATCGAACTAGCTTCTGCACGCAGATTTACACGCGTTAAATTCGGAGTAGTTCAATAGATGTTATTATACATATAAATCTTTCTCTCGAATCAGTCTATCTATTAAAAATCCCATCAAAATCCGTTGTGTAGTTTTAAAGATCTAAGCATACATATATACAGACGCGGCAAGCGACTTCGCTTTATACTGTATAGCGATAATAATGATTGAGTAGAAGGCAATAGATTTTTTGTTACTCTTTCACGTAAAAACTGCTCAATGGATTATAATGAAACTTTACAAAAATGTAGTTTATACATTCGAATATGACAGTGACATATATAAGTACTTGGTATTGTCCGTGGGTTGGACCGCGGGTGAAACCGCGTGGCACTGTTAATTACATCATATATTATATTAATTTTCAGAACCCTTGAAAACAACATAGTAAAAGATTGACATAACATTATGTGTTTCTATCGGCTTATCTCCAAATCTATTAGACTGAGTTCAATGGAATTGACTGGCAGATAGCTAATGAACTTATTACCTAATGAATAACCAAGGTTTCTTTTGTCTGCAAAAGCAATTTGCAAAAATTTTAGGATATATAATAGCTGCTTGCAAAAATCCCTATTAATCCCTAATAATAATGTTACTAATACCGGACCAAGCAGGGGGACGAAAGGTAGTTTACAAAACATTTATACAAAAAGTATAGGTATATTCATTATGCATTAGAAAGAAAATACACAGAAATACACAGAAAAATCGACACAATTAAAACAACAAAAAATGAAGCGATGTTGTCTATGTTATTCCATAGAACCGCCATTAACTCAAACGTAATAGAAACTATAAGTTCATACCCTTTCTTTACATCCCGGGAGAATAGTAGACGCGAATCCGATACTAAAAGTATTTTCGGCGTAAAGCTTTACTTGTATTCATTGCGTTGAGTTTACTAAAACCGTATTGATACGTTGACCGTATAACCTTTTCACGTACCCTTATAAGTTAAGGAAGGACTGTAAATTCCCTCTTTCAATACAAATACTTCAGAAATAGATGAATACGCTCCTGCCAACTTCTATTTACTCCAAGTTCGGGATTTATCTTACGTCTTACAGAGGCCAGTTTTCTTCTCATCTTTTACAGGCCATCTCTTCATCCTCGGCATCAATCCTTTCCTTTTCCCTTTAGTCTTAAGGCAACGCAATGGCTGGCACCAGGCGAACCACCAGTAAGGTAGAAGTAGGGCATATTAAAACTCATTTTAAACCTATTTTAATTTATATCTTATTGATTTGTTTAAGGATACAAAAAGTGTACCGGCTTGATCGTACAGTTTCAAACATCATTCAGTTCTCAGTTAATGATTATCCTATCCTACTAAAATTATAAATGCGAAAGTTTGTAAGGATGTGTGTGTGTTTGTTGCTCTTTCACGCAAAAACTACTGAACCGATTGCAATTGTTTGTCCCGATATTTCTACGGAATACGGACTTACGCGAGTGAAAGCGCGGGGCGCAGCTAGTATAAGCATATATACATAAAATAACATAACCTCTTTATGCGCTGTCGGGTAATCCATTTCTAAAAATACAATTACACCTCGTTATTAGGTAATGTAAAGAATTTCGCTAGCATTCCGATCAAAGAACTTTCTCTGTCATTTTGCAATGAGCTGTAATGATATGATATAATGAAAGTGTCTCGATTGACAAATGTCATTCACATCATATTGCTCATTATAATATTCTGAGAGCTGATTAAACTCAGAAGCTTAAAACTAGAAAAAATACTATAAAATACTTGACCTTATTAAAACCTTCGATAGGATATATTTATGTAAAGGACGGTAAATGTAAAACAAACCTACAAAATGACAATTTATTGATAAATACTTAATTGTTCTATACTAGCTGTAAGCCGCGGTGTCACTAGCGCGGTATCCACGTAAAAAGCAACCTATGTGCTAATCTGGACTATAATCTATCTCTAAACAATATAGATACGATAAACTGTTTTCGCGTGAACGAGTAACAAACATACATATATATACCCATCAATCCACATTTACAAACTTTCCCCTTTATAATATTCATAGAAATCATATTCTTTTAAAATATTTAAATCTTCCTTTGTTGGGTTTCTAGAAGATAGTATTCTAATTGGTATTTATCTATAAAACATCTACTTTTCCATAATTCAGTGTCACTTTATTTCAGATACTAATGACTCCACGACGTACATAAAACCGTTTACACGACATAACTCAACGATACATCGGTTGGTTGGGTTAGTTAGGTTTCTTTCTTCTGAAACTGTTCCGTAAATATCAATGTCAAAATAATTTTGTGTCCAAGACCATAACTAGATGGTTTAGGTAAAATGTACAGGTTTGACAGAAGGTTTATTATATTGTGAATATGAGGTGTGTTGACTACACTTTCTGTTATTTTCCTATATATACCTTAAAATATATTGTTTAGTAAATAACTACAAACATTTATTCCAAAATTAAATCATGTTTCTGAGCAAATTTTAAATTACTCCCGTTTTCCTCACCTTTCCCAGTCCATTCCTTTATTCCCGTCATCCTTTCCTTATCCTTTACCCCTAAAAAGAAAACAACGCATTTTCAACTGCCCTAGTCTGCAAATGATCATGGGCTGTTTTACCATCAGACGAACCACTAGCTCGGTTACCCACTGTAACAAAAGTAACCAGGCATTGCAAAAACGAATTTTAAAGGCTAAATTATACAAATTTCATGAAATAACCTCTTTACAAATAGTTATAAAGATATCTCCCAAAAACCGTCCTACTAAGCCTTCAAATAAATTAAAAATTCAACATGAACTTTAAAAATTTACGAACTTTACTCAAACATTACAAAATTAACGTATCAATTAACAAACGAGATGTAAAATTATTGTTTCAAAGTTACATGCAAGCCGAATTAAGGTCGATTGCAAAATTTACCAACTCAAGTGAAAGTAGTTCTGAGCGGCCAGGACCGTTGACCTCCGTGCCGCCCCTTTGCTCGCCGGAATTGGAACCGTGCGGGGTTTGTCAAGTGAACGCGGAGGTCTTGATAGCCTGGTGCACTGTATTGAGACAAAATATAGTAGATATTGATACAGTTGTATTAGATAAAGGGCTTGTTGCACGGTTAATGTTTTAAGCTGTGTGTTTTCTTATTAAATACTTAACATTTATAAATGTCACTGTTTTGTGGAATCAAAAAAAGGTTCGAATTCCTCCTCATGATCGACTACAACCATGGATTGCATGAGCTCAACTTATGTTTTATTATAAACTTTAAAGCGTGTGATACACAGCATTATAATTAGACAGAAAATAGTACAGGCTTCAGGCTATAGTCTTTATAGATAGTGTGTTGAAAACATAACGCAAATTTGAGACAATAGAGAAAGAACAAAGACACCTCTTATCATTTATTTAATGATTGAAAGTAGGCAGACAAGTATTTAGATTTTTTGCCAAACGAGTACTTTTTCTAAGAGTTTTCCCTCCTTTTTTATGATACACTAGCTGCGCCCCGCGGTTTCACCCGCGTAAGTCCCTATCCCGTAGGAATATCGGGATAAAAAGTTGCCTATATTTTATTCCAGTTGTCCAGCTATCTGCTTACCAAATTTCATTGCAATCGGTTCAGTAGTTTTTGCGTGAAAGAGTAACAAACATCCACACATCCATACAAACTTTCGCATTTATAATATTAATAGGACTAATTGTTCGCCCCGGCTTCGGATGTGGTACAAATATGAATGAAGATACAGCTTTCTCTAACGGTGAAAGAATTTTTAAATCTGTTCGTTTAAAGAGGGTCAAAATCGAAAATAAATGAATCAGCTTCAAACATGCAACTGTACTCATAAAAGCGTATTAATATTAGTTCAGATAATATACTGAATTGTAATAGTTATAGATTTGCGCTATGACTATCGCAACACGTTAAGTGAGACATCTTAGAAGGGGAAGGTCAGTCACTAGACAACTGTATATAGAATAACTAGCTGTGACCCGCGGTTGAAACCGCGTAAGTCCGTATCCCGTAGGAATATCGGTATAAAAAGTGCCTGTGTTATTTCAGTTGTCCAGCTATCTACGAAGCGAATAGTATTATTATTCACCAATAGATGTCAGGAAAAAAAAACACGAATATGACATTATTTCAGTTGTCCAGCTATCTACGAAGCAAAATAGTATTACTATTCACCAATAGATGTCAGGGAAAAAAAAACACGAATAAAACACGAATATGACATTTTCTAAAAAAAATTCCTAGCTAGATCGATTTATCGCCCTCGAAAACCCCTATATACTAAATTTCATGAAAATCGTTGGAGCCGATTCCGAGATCCCAATTATATATATATATATATATATATATATACAAGAATTGCTCGTTTAAAGGTATAAAAGATAAAAGATTATATTGTGTCTTAAGTCAAGTCTTAAGTCAAGTCACTGTATTTACTAGGATTATGCCAAAAGATATAAAGTCTCATATAAAGTGGGCGTTGGTTATTTTTATTAAGAAACAAATCATTCAGCTGTCGCACCGGTTGATTTTGTATAAAACACGTTTACTTTGATAAGAATCATGTTATATGATGTAATTATATGCAGCGTCTATCGCATTTTGTGTAAATATCATTTTAATACATCTCATTTTGTAACCTTCCGTGTGTGGAGGTTGCAGTGGAGTTTAGTTGGTAGTTAAATACTTTTTGGTGGGAGTCTTTTCTAACTTAGCGCATAATCATTACAATTTAAACAAATACACGTTGTCCACAATACTATCTTACAAATAATATAACCAATACAATTTTATAAAAAATCTAGCTGCGCCCCACGGTTTCACCCGCGTAAGTCCGTATCTCGTAGTGATATCGGGATAAAAAGTTACCTATATGTTATTCTAGTTGTCCAGCTGTCTACGTACCAAATTTCATTGCAATCGGCTCAGTAGTTTTTGCGTGAAAGAGCAACAAACTCACATACATCCTTACAAACTTTCGTATTTATAATATAAGTAGGAAGTAGGATAGTAGGATTAATAGTATTAGTAGGATTGTTTTGAGTATTTATTTTAAAACATACATATATTATATACATATCATACACATATTTACGTCCTTATATAACCAAATTCTGTCATAGCGAACCCTGTATTACACAATACCCGTTTTAGCATGTCACAGTCCTTAACAACGTTTCTTTTTTTCTTGAATAAATATCTAATCCATCATGATACATTATTCTTACTGGCATAGTATCCCAATTAAATTAACCTTTTAAAGTGCCATCAACTTATCTCTGAAATTAAGGGTGTCGCCGCCTTCACTTTAGTTTACCTTTAGAATAATATTCCGGGCATTACTTTTAATAGCTTTTGGCATATTTAACAATTAAAATGTAGACTTAGAAGGATATCAATAAAACACACAAAGCAATAGACAATTAGCAATGACGATTCAACATTATTTGTTAACATTTTCGGCATTACAAAGATTAGTTGATGGCACTGTAGCAGGTATTCTTGTGTGAGTCGATCACTCTTCGAATTGGGCCACCTCGCACCGGGGACATACTGCACCCCTAAGAAAACCGGCGTGAAATAGTGGCATGCTACTCTGTTTCGTTCCGTGAGTTGGGGAGCCGGAGGCCCGTTTCCTCTTCCTCACCCTTCCCAGTCAATTCCTTCTTTCCAGTCCTCATCCCTTTCCCCATAAAAGCGGATAGCTCTTTCGCAGAGGCACTACCTCTTCGAATTGTCAAGGGCGGTGGTGATGGCTTACCTATGATGGCTATGGCATACAAAATACATTCCTCAAAAATATGACTATGTAATATTGAATGCAATTATGCCCGTGGTCCACATATAAAACCTGGTCGACTTCTGCCACATTTTCCATGCATGATTACGCAGTAGCAGTTTTAGCATCTCATAAAAACATATTAGTTATTATTACACAATTAAATAATAACTAAATAATTATGAATGGATCGAGGCGTATAGTTTTTTTCGACGGCCTTTCACGGCAAACCGGTAAATAAAAACTTCCTGGCCTTATTATGTTGATATATCCGCTTGCTGTTAATATATTATTTAATTAATACCAATGGCTCGTGTCGAAGACTTTGAATTTAGAATACAATTTTTTTCTTTGTGGTAATTGATTTTGAGTAGTCTATGATAAGACATATTCTAGAAGAATTAGAAATAGGCACATTTTAGATATTATTCCTACGGGATACGGGGGCGTAGCTAGTAATTCATAAATAAATAAATCAATAGTTTTCCATACCTTTTGTTCTTATATGCCCCAAACCATCTAGTATTATGGCAAACCAAGAATGTCATGACAATTAGCCCTTGACGGGAATTTTTGTGTAAGCGACCTCAGTAAGGCTGTATTTAAATACCAGATGGACTTGCAAAACTAGATATTTTATGGGTTGAGCTTTATGTATGACATTTTCAATGAACTTTTACGTACAAGTCTATTGATATATTATTACGGTTGCAATATGGTCGCTCTTTTTTCTGTTTCTTTCTTATTTTTTCTTAATTTCTTCCTTACCTTAATTCATTATGATTCTATCTAATTTGATTATGTGCTTCTTACTTCTTAATATATAAGTGAAACATTTGTATGTATGTCCTAGCAAACATGAGTTCTAATGTTGCTCATATACCACAAAAACATACCAGCCATAGAAATACTAATTCTAGACCGTGGTTTTACCTGTGATAGGGACAAATGGCGAAAGATTATAATAATGTTTTTGTTGCCATGCTATAAAATATCCACCTTGAATCTACCACGTTTGTGTACAAATATAAAAGACTCGCAATAAATCAACACGGTCAAATTAACAAGTATTTAATATGAATACAGCTAAAAAAATATTCCATTGTTGATTTATAGCTGGTGCTATATATAAATTTCCATGAAAATTTTAGTGGTAATTAAATTTGCCAGACATTTTTATGTCGGTTTCATATTCATTAATTTATAATAATAGCTAAGAAATTTCGACCCTAAAAATATTATTACTTATTTTGGGATTCCTAAGCAACAATATTTATGGATAAAGTACAGTAAAGTCACATAAACATCTAAATTGTTTTTCTTTGAAAGTGGGTTGCATTGAAATAATCAAAGTATTCATCATTGTCGTTTTTATAATATTTTATTTGTTAGTTAGTATATTTTAATTCTACTAGCAGGAAACAATATTAAATTTAATTTATATATATTATATATATATATATATATATATATATTTTTTTTTTCGTTAATGCATATAACCTTTTTCAAAGCAACCTTTTTAAATTTTTTGACATTTCGTACAGATAATAAAATCATACGTCAACTCTTGAAAAAACACGTGTAATTTAGAAATAAATACAGTGTGTCGTTTTTTTCTTATAATAATGAGCAGGATGTCCAAAAAAGGGGATTTCGGGAGGCAGAGCATGATTGTGTATCCCGTGGATCCCACTGAATGCCCTTTCCGGGAATTCCGGGATAACGAATTGTCTGCTGATACTTGGGGGATGGTATGTTTTTTCACTTAATTCTCTTGATTTAGTTACAATTAGGATGTTAGCTTTTGTATCTATTTTTAAGGTATGAGACAGTGAGTTATAGATTAAATATTTATAGAATTTAAGTAATAAGTACTTACCAGCTGCTTTCTTAGTTATTACTGAAATATTGGGATATACATAAGTTTTTGAGTCCAGTCCCTCGTCCAAATATGTATCCTAACGTGTTTTGAATGCAATATTTTTAACACGCTTTTATTAACTTCACCTGTATGTTTGTTTGTTTGTATGTTTGTTTGTATGTTTGTTTGTTTGTTTGTAACTGACTTCTTTGGGCGCGATTTTGACCCACTTTAAACGGCCAGATTTCGTTCAAACTTTGTAGATTTATTGAGGACCGATGACAATACACTAATTTGATAAAATTATTCCAGTTTTCAATTTGCAAAATATGATTTTTGTTAAAGCGTGTTTTATAGTTTTTTTAAACTATTATATTTTATTATGCATTTACAATAGTATCACATAACCGGGAATTATATTAAATACTTTCACTTGGTTTTTTATAATCATTAATCTGTTTCCTAAATAGCTTTTCTCCTAGTAACATTCCTTATACATAGCTAGCACAACCGAATATTCGTTGTGTAATGTTTTAATAGAATGTGATAAAAAGCCGAATGTTAAGGTATTGCGTATTTTAATGAATGTGTGTGAAATTAAACGATGTTTTGTTATTCTTCGTTTTGATGACGCTTGTTACAAAAGATATATTAATTTAATTTAGCACAATGGTGAAATAAACATGGGTGTATAATTTTACTTCGAAATGCATATTTTCATCCATAATATGAATGGGGACGCCTCCTTGGTACAGTGGTAAACGCGTGAGCGTAGAACCGAGGGGTCCTGGGTTCGATTCCCGCGTGGGGATAATGAAAAAAAAGTTTCGGTCTGGCAGGACACAGAAGGCTGATCACCTACTTGTACATAAAGAAAATTGATCAGTGTAACAGATGTATATTATCTGCCACATACCCCAGTAGGGGACACGGGACTTCGCTTTTTTAATATGAATGGGAATACATTATCAATCGCGGACGAATTATAACCAGCTCCCGTGGCCCCTTCACTAAGCGGCTCGACGGAACACAGTGGGGTTTTTGTCGGTAGGAATCCGACATAACCCACGGCTTTTTCCCCAGAGGCTGTGGGTATCTATGTGAGATTTCCCCACTTAAAAAAATGGAAAATATTATTAGGTCTATTGTTAAATAACTGTAACGGTTTGAAATAACTGTTTTGTATTTTATTTATTTCGCGCGCTGTTGGAGTTAGTTTCTAGAGGATTCATCATCATCATCATCATCATCAGCCCATATATGTTCCCACTGCTGGGACTCAGGCCTCCTATGAGGGTTCAGGCCATAATCCACCACGCTGGCCAAGTGCGGGTTGGCAGATGTCACATGCCGTCGAACTTTTAATTCTTGGACATGCCGGTTTCCTCACGATGTTTTCCTTCACCGTTGAAGCAGTGGTGATGTTATCTACATGCGCAGATAAATTGAAAAATCAATTTATTTCCTGCGCGCTCGCCCGGTCTCGAACCCCGACTTATCGATTTTGAAGTCCGAGGTCCTTACCACTGAGCCACCACTGCTAAGTCTAGAGGATTATGATTTCATAATGATATTGTCAAACATCATGAATTCGAAGATAAGAAGATGTATTCTATAGTTTCTTTTTTCATTAAGCGAACGTAATTTTATCGATTTTCAATTTTACTATATGCTGAAAAGCTACATTGTTCTTATTGGGTCTATATAATTTTTTGTACGTTTGTGTATATCCAACTTTTTAAGACACGATTCTGACCTATTTTAAGCGGACAGTTTTAATTCAATCCCTATACACTTCATTATATCGGAATTATATATATATACTAGCTGCGCCCCGCGGTTTCACCCGCGTAAGTCCGTATCCCGTAGGAATATCGGGATAAAAAATAGATGTTGGCCGATTCTCAGACCTACCCAATATGCTTACCAAATTTCAGAGGAATCGGTCAAGCCGTTTCGGAGGAGTATGGCAACGAAAACTGTGACACGAGAATTTTATATATATAGATATCTGAAGTATATTATATCGAATCGGTGATAAAACAATGAATGGAGTTAATTTTAATATCGCCCAGATTAAGTAATTGTCTTACCTATACTCTGTATAAGAGAGCGTGAGACTATTTAGGCGATTCTGTGAATAAAGCGTGTTTTTAGTTTATATTTCTTTGGCCCGGTCTGAACTGGGTGGGGCTAATTGCAAAATGGTTCAAATTAGGGGCCGGCAGCATTCCGAGCAAGCCATGCGCTATCGAAAGTGGGTGCCAAGCCGCACGCAGATCAGGCTTGGGTGGATGAACAGACCCAGCCGCTGCCGCGCTCCGTGAGGCAGTATCTCCATGGCTGGATGAAGGCTGAGGAGCTGGCCCTCAGCCGTTGGGAAGCTGAAGTTGTTGTTTTTGAGGTATTCTTCCATAAGCTTGTTGTCAGCCCCATCTCCGACTTGCTTTGTATGATTCCCAAATCATTACAAATTATTATTTTTATTGTTTTTTATGTCGTCGTTAGCAAGGGATCTGGTGGGGCGTTTTATATAAAAATATTTAAATTCATCACGATAAAATTTTCAGGACACAAACGATGGCGGCAAGATGACAGTGGCCGACATTCAGTTGAGTCACGCGCAGGTGCTGCTGCGCTCTTCCTTCTGCAGGACCGTTCTCTCCATGTGCTATATCTTGGAACGGGTGGATAGTGTTATCGTAAGTGGCTGATGATTATCAGGCTTTTATATAATGGAGAGTAATTGAGCTGGTGATTTCCTTTGGTGAGCGATCGATAGAGCTCCGCCCATGAACATTTGCTGACTACGCGGGCGATGATGTAGGTGGAAAGCTAGTTTTTTTGTTGTTGTAATAGGTGGTTTTATATGCTTTTTGTTATAGGTGGAACATCAGTGGGAGAACTTCACGTTCAGCATTGGCCCGGAAGGTTGGAGAGCAAGGTACCACATATACTCACCAGGTCTGAAACCCGGCGGTGGCGCTCAGCATCGACCGGGGCTATCGAAGAATGGTAATATATGCGTTTTATTTATAGCTTAATGTGGTGCCTCCTAGGCACATGAAAGCGAAAGAATGAAAGAAATTAAACCATAGAATTTTTTTTGACCGCCTCCTTGGTACAGTGATTAACGCGTGAGTGTAGAACCGAGGGGTCCTTGGTTCAATTCCCGGTGGAGACGCACAAAAAAAAATGTCTCGGTCTGGCAGGACACAAAAGGTTGATCACCTACTTGTCCGTAAAGAAAATCGATCAGTGAAACAGATGTACATCATCTGCCCACTAGGGGACACGGGACTTCACTTTAAACCATAGAAAAGAAGAGAAAGCAAGTGGGATCATGGGTATAGTATATTTTTCGTCTGGGCAATTTGAGGCAAGTCTCTATAGTAACAATTCTTGACTCATTTATATATGAATCAGGAGCAAATAGATCGTCTTTTTGTTTTAATTCTCTTTTTTCGTTAGTATGGTAGACACATTTTCTTTTCTCCTTACCTCCTTATCACAGACGCTATTCCACTTGATCTTATTTGATTGTTTTTTACAATTCTTCTATGCTTACAAAAAACATGTTATATTAATTATAGTTTTACATTTTATAATCAGCTCACATACAGAGCGTCTCGTTAATTTTTATTATTATCGTTCAGAAACTAGGCTTGAAAGTAGTTATACACATTGTTAAGTTTAAATTAGATAATGGTTATTGTTTAAATTTCTCAGGGTTCAATGCGGAACACAGAAATTATCACATGAGGAAATCTAGGCTTTTTGAATTTAAAATGCACGTTTCCTTTAATATTACTGTTTATTTATCATTATATATATGTATTTATAAATAAGTTTAAAGTGGTGATGCGAATTCGATGGTTGCGTTATTGTTGCGTATAAAACAAATGAGAATATAAATAATAGTAAAATTTTCATCTCGGCATCGTTGTGAACGTCTATTGAATATATCGTATTTAGTGGTTTAATAATAAATCGATCCTAACCAGTATAATACGACAAACTCATGAAATTATTGTACTGTCACCAATCCTTGATAAATGTAAAAAGTTTGGATTAAATTTGTCCGTTTATGGTGGAACAAAATTGAGTCTAAATGAGTCATTAACATACAAACATGCATGTACAGTTAATCGTGTTAATTAACATGGATTTCTAAAAATAAATAGAATGGAAGTTAGAAATGTTCTGTGAAACGTCTGTTCGAATCTTTACATCACTGTCACTAATAAAAAAGATCATAAAACGAATTGATAATCTAGCTTCTAACAGCCAACGCCAGTCACGATAATCTCTTTGTTAACCTTCGCGTTCCTTATCGAGGCGCTTTTAAGTGACTGCCGTATCGTTTACACGCAGGTGTAACTCAAGCGCTGGCTAACGATCTGTGTCACTACACTGCTTGCGATATGTTAATCTCGTGATACGAGAAAAATTGTGTAGTTTCTTTTAATATAGGTATGCTTTACAGAGCGGGCAAATGAACTGGTGGTTCGCCTGATGGTAGGCGATCACCAGCGCCCATGAACATTCGCTGAAGTAGTGCCTATGCGAATGCGTTGGCTGTTTTATAGAGGGTAAGATTGATTAATGGAAATAAAGAATTGACTGGGAAGGGAGAAGAAAAGAGACGGGCCTCTGGCTCCCCCGTACAGTAGCATTAGCACTTTTTCACGTCGCTCTTCCGTAGGGGTATATTTCTCCAGTGCAAGCTGGCCAATTACGAGATTTAAAGAGGTATAATAATTGACCGGCAGATTACGCTACGATATATGTGTTTGGTCGTAAATGAATGAGTAATTTTATTTGAAGCATTTCATAGAAAGTACAGGTGTAGAGAGGTGTACAGATATCAGCTGTGTATATATATATATATATGTACTTCATAAACATCACGTTTTAGCTCACTTGAAGTTGAACCGGGTAAAAAAATAAAGCCTAAAACATAAAAAAAAACCTTAAGGTTAAATGTTCGTACTTGTTAAAGAATTTTCCAAACCATTTCACAAGTTTTTGAGATTATCCATTACATATTTGTTTGTAAGTTTAATCGGTTTGCCAAGACGAACACGTAACGTGACTGAAAATATTAAAACATTCACATTCGGTAGCTGTTATTGTTCGTACATGCAAATGCATTTTAACATGCAAATTTGTAATTGTTTTATCAATTTTTCTCTATAAAGAGAGCGCGGTCGGTAAATGAATGATTATTTTATATTGTCGACTAGATGAACTCATTTTGATGATTCTTTATTCATTTAAAATCTTGTCTTTGGCCCCGTTGATTTAGACTTAATATTTGATTTAATTTAGCTTTAAAAAGAGTGATTATAAATTCAAACTCAAACTCAAACAACTACTGAACTCTACTCAGCTACTGATTTGATGCGGTTATAATGCTCACAGTAAAACAATGAACGAAAATAAGTGAAACTATTTATAAGATACATTTCTACTTTCTTCTCCTTTTTTATAGCAGATAGATGAGAACTTATTAAGACGCTTTTATAAGCTTCACTTATCTTTGTATGCTTGTATGTAATCGACACATTTAGATACAATATAAGACAGATTTAATTCGAACTATGTACACTTATCAAGGATTGGGGGCAATACAATAATGAATGCATGAATGTATCTTATTAAATAAATTCCATATGTATAGTCTGTAAAAGAGAAAATTTAACAAATTAGTTGTTTCTGTACTCAAAGAGCGTCTTTATTTACGTCTTTATTTATCCTACTAATATTAAAAATGCGAAAGTTTATAAGGATGTGTGTGTGTTTGTTGCTCTTTCACGCAAAACCTACTGAACCGATTGCAATGAAATTTAGTACGTAGACAGCTGGACAACTGAAATAACATATAAGCAACTTTTTATACCGATATTCCTACGGGATACGGACTTACGCGGGTGAAACCGCAGGGCGTAGCTAGTTTTTTATAATTCACAAGACAAAGCTCACCAGGCTGTTATCTCGTGCGTCTCTTCTACCTGGGTGCTTGGAGGTGCGTGTGGGTGAGCGACCTGGTGCCTATCGACGCTACGGACGCCCCCCTCCTCCCCTTCTCCCCCCTCCTCACCCGCGCTCCCATGAAACCTGGGACGAAGCAGGCACCGGCTACCGTCACATCCCAATTTGTTCACCTGTGGCCGCTGCTGATTTGTAAGGTGAGGTAACGCCTGATGGATTAAAGAGTTGTTTGTAGTTGCTGTAGGAGCAGGTGTGAGTATCACCATCGGCTTCTATTTGTTGATCTCATTGAGGCAACTATGGTGGAGTTTATGCTGTGAACTAAAACCAGTGCTCTTTTAATTGGCAAAGTTCATATTTATATATTCTTCGTGATTCGATGAAGCAAGTAATAGTATTATTTAAAAAAAATAATAATTTTACATAACATTGATGAATAACCACAGATAGTAAAATTTATTTAATCTACTTATAAAATGTAACACATAAGTATCACGTTAAATAAATACATTTGTAGCGAATGTCGTATAACCAGTTAACACTAAATCACAATGTTATTTTCCGACGCCTATTAAAATATTCATTACGCGCTAAAGCTAAATTGCCAATCAAAATTACACAGGCGCTTCTTAAGTTGGCCGCGCCCGACATGAATGCCGACGAAGGCACAGATTTTGAAGATGAATTGATGCCAGATTTTGATATATTGCACGCCCTCACTGGCGCGATGAACTTGACTTATAAAAAGAAGGGTGAGTTAACATGTTGTTGGTGGAGATTTAATTAATTGACTCCAAATAATTTACTCCTAAATGGGGTTGTTATGAAAAGTTACGGCGATAAAGTTTCTATCCATTCATATTTGGTAGCTGTTACATGAAAATGCTAAATGTTGTCATCATCATCATCATCAGCCCATATATGTTCCCACTGCTGGGACACAGGCCTCCTATGAGGGTTCAGGCCATAATCCACCACGCTGGCCAAGTGCGGGTTGGCAGATGTCACATGTCGTCGAACTTTTGATTCTTGAACATGCCGGTTTCCTCACGATGTTTTCCTTCACCGTTTAAGCAGTGGTGATGTTATCCACATGCGCAGATAAATTGAAAAATCAATTTATTTCCTGCACGCTCGCCCGGTCTCGAACCCCGACTTATCGATTTTGAAGTCCGAGGTTCTCATCTCTGAGCCACCACTACTTGCTAAATGTTGTATTCAATGCAAATTCGTAACTTAAATCAATGACGTCAAAAATGTTTAATAATTATTAATTAATATACCTTTTGCTATCCCTTTGTTTAAATCAAACAGTCAAACTATGAAAAAATTGTCAATTAATGTGTTTGATTGTTCATTGTTGTAGCGAGACGATTTTTTAATTTGATTCCCACCTATTTACGCTATAAAATATCTCTCTCATATTCTAAATATCATTTAAATGGCTGTGCTAGTTACAGCGAGGTGGAGAGATACCCTTAACCTCTGCCCACTAGACGCTCGGCTACCAATTACAAACTTTGGCTCACAGAAAATAGTTTGAACTTTCGCTCGAGGTCAGTTATTAGTGGCATTAAGTGGAGGAATTAACGACTCGTGATATTACCGCTTTGTGAGTTAAAGTGTGATAATTGCTTGAATATGATACTTATGTTTTTGGCTGTGTGATATTTCAATTTTCAGATGCATTTAGATTTTAGAAGTTTTTCTGGAGAGTAGTAGTTGACTTTTTTTGGGATTTTGAAGGCATTTTCTGGGGTTTTGGGCATTTTGGATTAAATAGGAGCAATAAGAAATGTTTTCAATTATAATGTTATTATATTGAATGATACGAGCATTAATTTAATTGGCAAATTTCAGAAATAAAACGTAGTGCCTACGTTACTGAACTATTGTGTTAAAAGACACTATTCCAAAAAGAAAATTCTTACAAATTTCTTCTGGATTGTATTGGTTTTAATTTATTGATGACAATAAATTGAACATATTTCAGGCGATATTATAAAATGAAATGAAATTTATTTAACTACACTTATTTTGGCCATTGGTTTTTTGTAACTGTTCTTCATTCAAATCATACGTCATAAAACAATTACGTCATATTTAGATCCAGAGGAAATTTGGGAGCTCCTGACCTCCGAGGTGCCAGTGTTCTCTTGGGATGATGAAAGTGACACAATGACCAGCACCATTAAATCTAAGAGCACCAAGAAGCCGACCACAAAGGAAACTTCCAATGTTAGGGTATGTGTAGCTTTGTTATTGGTTGTGGTATATATATTTTTATATTTATATATCATAGTGGCTAGCTGAGCTGGTGGATCACCGAAAAGTAACCGATTACCACCGCCCATGAACATTCGCAGAGATAGTGCTTCTGTGAATTCGATGACCGCTTTTAATGGGAAAGCGATAAGGAGAGGATTGAAGACTGGATAGAAGAGATGAAGTGGGAAGTGTGAGGTACATGGAACAGGGAACAGGCCTCTGTGCTATTTGCAATATTCTACCTCTAAAACGTTGAAATTGCTTCATAAGAGATTTGACGAGAATTATAACATACTTGGTGCGCCCCGCGGTTCCACCCGCGTAAGTCCGCATCCCGTAGGAATATCGGCCTATAATGCCTATATGTTATTCCAGTTGTCTACGTACCAAATACCATTGCAATCGGTTCAGTAATTTTTGCGTGAAAGAGCACACGTCCTTACAAACTTTCGCATTTATAATATTAGTAGGATTAGTAGGATAGTAGGATAGGATAAATAGGACACACGTTCAGTTGCATAAAGTGCTGATAGTTACAAATTACATTGGGTACATATAAAGCTAGTTTTCTTTTGTAGCATTCCAATGCTATAATTGAGAAATTTTTACACATATAGCTATTAAACAGACATGTTTTAGGGCAGCTTATCGCTGTGTAGCTTTAATTTCTCACATAATCGTCTTTCTTAATCCTTTTCTTTTCATTTACTTTTCTAAAGTCTATATATATATCCTAGCCCTTCTCTTCCATAGCGGGGATCTCTCACTGCGATTCTCATTGATGAGACAAAGGGTTTCCCTCCATACTACCTCCCGGGTATCACACCGGGCCATGAAATGAACCTACTTCTCACGATGGCCAGGGATCTGCCTCTGAAGAAACCACTGCCAGAACCAGGTTGGTCATACACGAGGATCCAATTAAATTTCAGTAATGAGGAGGAGATATGGTGAGATATTGAGAGATAGTAGACCAATGTGACTTATTAATACTATTTACTAAAACTATTGGATTTACGCCTTCGATTAATTTTAGACAGACTAGTGTAAGAACCATATTACCCGAAATATGAATAAATGTATAGAATAAACTAAATCGTCACACGTCGCACGTTGCCTTTATACTGAGTGTACGTGAGGAATTCGTTTAATTGGACGATCTTTATCAAGATAAGAAACTCATGAAATTATTGTACTGCCACTGATCGTCAATCCTATATACAATTTGAAATAAACAAGTCCGTTCAAAATTTCTCATTTATAAAGCATTTCAACGCTATAGAACTAAAAATTAAATTTAACAAAGGCCGCGTTCTATCGATACAATATTGTAATCATTGGAATGATGTTCGTATTGGTTGTGATGGTTCTTAATCATCTCAATAGATGGCGTGGGGTGCCCGCTAGGCACATGAAACCGAAAGAGTAGAAGAAATTCGATTACTGTGGCAGGATCACGGGTGGCCGAGAGGCTAGGCGTTGCTCGGTTAGGCAAGAAACGCAGGTTCGAAACCTGCCTCGTGATCAAATTTTTTCTATTTTTTCCATTCTTTCAAAATTTCTCATTTATAAAGCATTTCAATGCTATAAAACTAAAAATAAAATAAACAAGTCCGTTTAAAATGGGTCAAAATCGATTCTATAGAGTGGGTTACATTCACATACAGGTGAAGCTAGTAAAATCGTGTTCAAAATATATACTGAATTACTTATTTACTATCAAGCCTCTGTATTAACAGATATCAATTGAAAAAAAATAAGCATTACATTAAACTATATGACTGGGCGCATCTAGATTCTAGGCAGTTAATTGATTGAAACTATACCAGATATAATACCTATTTTCCCCATTATAAGCGTAACTGTCGGTCAATATTCTATTTTGATTTAATAAAGATGTACTAGCCAATAATAAAATAAGACTTTTTATGAACTTGTACAATCCTGAAAGTTAAGTATGTTTCGTTAAACTAAAAGTTTCTACATCTTTTTTCCACAAAAGATATAGAAACTTCCGTACTTACAACAACGTTCACTCTTCTTTTCTGCAGAGTATAATTCATTCGAATGTCTGTTTGTTTGTTTGCCCATCTTACACGTCGCAATGTCTTTTTAATGTGATTTTTGTGTCTAGAGTTAGTTCCAAGGCTAGAGAATGATAGACTACTTTTTATTGCTGGTTTAACCTTCATTCCCATAGAAAGGTCATTATGATGAGTATTTGAATCACTTCGTAATTTATACATAATAATAAATTTTATTGTCAAAAAGGATACATATATACATAAGTTGCTTAAGTTATACAATGCAAAATTTATCAGTAAAATTAGGCGACATTCCGAAAGGTGACGCTATATCTTTGACCACGCGAGCGAATACCATAACATTATGCTTATAATCATTGGTTCCAGAGGTACCGTTGTGGAAGACGTATCGGTGGGTGGACTGGGCGCGCCGGCACGGCCTGTACGAGGCCTTCGACTGCCCCCGGACGAGGTTCCTTAAAGTCAATGGGCTGTTGAAGTCTTCATACGCACCGCATCTCTTGGACGTTCAGAGCACTGAGTCGGTTTGTTGGTGATCTTTAATATCTAGTTCTTTCCTGTTCACAATGTCATCGTGTACTTAAGGCCCTTTGAGTTTTGTTTGGCTAAAACTTAGGTCTGCTCCATATAAGTTAAGATATTTTTACGATACTGATTCTAATACTATAAATGAGAAAGTGTTTGTTTTTATTTTACGTCGCAAAGCAGCGATTTTATATTAATATTTATATTAAGCTACATGTTATTTTGCTGTTATAATATGTTATATGCTCTTATGAATACGCCTTCGGTAAATATGCCGAGAATTATGTATTGTTTTGTATATACAGTTGTAATTCACACTCAGTTATGCTTTCATTTAATATTTTCAGATAACTTTCCAGTTTCGGGAAGAGCATGACCGAACTAATCCACCAGTAAGAACGTTGCATTTTTTATTAATTTTCCTATTGATTAATACTTAATTAGGTTATTGTAATATAGTTTATGTATTAGGCGAGAAAGGGGGGCAAAGACGTGAACCGTTCGGGGACAACTGCTCTTGGTTCCAACCAACAGATGAGGGAAGAGCTGCGGGAATGGATTCAGTTTGATGCGGTGAGTGAAATTGTAGATAATTATTGAACTAAGGACAATTGATCAGTGACCCCTTTCAATGCAATGATTAATGTATGAGAAAATAGCTTCGAATTCAGATTCTCGATGCAATATAATAATAATAATGAAATTTGGTATATGAGTATTAATCTTAAACCTTGCTCGAAAAATATCGATCATAGATCCATAATACATGTCAAATTTATAAGCATATTATTACCTCGTGCACTTGTCACATAAAACTTCTCGTGTAATTGTTGGATGAACGTTATATTTTATGATATAAGCTAATCACATAATTATTATTTTAAGTAAAAGCTCAGTTTTCAAACGCAATTCCATATAACGAAGCGTTCATGCGAATGCTCGATGCTCTGTTGGGCGTAATACTCACAGGGGGGTGTGACGCAGTAACGTCTCGGGGTACATCCCCGATATATTTTGTCATAAGACACCCATGTGGCAGCCGTTTTCGTGCTAGGTAAAACGTTACACTAATCCTCTTTAATTTATAAATCACATTGTCCCAAAATCACGAACATCATGTACGATAATTTAAAAATGACGAATGCTCGATGCTCTGGTGTGAGTGAATACTCTACGTATAATCTTCAATTCGATTTAAGCCACATACCTATCGTCAGGAATGTTTTATAGATTCAGCAATTGATCAAGAGAGTCACAATCCTGTTCTTCCCGTCGATGTATGAATTCACGTCAACAGCGAGTAACCCGCCCGTCAGGATCACAAAGACACCTTTAAGCCGCGCTTTGGACATTCCAGCGCCAAAATCTGGACCTCTGTACCTCCAAATAGACGGGCCAGATGAGAACGTGCTGAGAATCTCTTTGAATATGCTGCACCCACGTGTTCTGCTGAACTGTGGTGTTCCAATAGTTGATTATATTGAACCAGCGTATCTGTTTCTGGAGGTATTTGAGTGGTTTGTGGATTGTGAATTGCCTATGGGAAAGGCGTATATAGCTACCAGGGGATATGACTCTGTAGAAGTGAAGTTTGTCCCGGGGAGACATTTCTGCAGGTTTCGTATACAGTTTGAATATAAATTCTCTTTTATTCAATAGGGGTTATCAAGTGAATCCAGGGTGTGTTACGTGTGAATTTATTACTAAATCCTACTTCCTACTAATATTATAACTGCGAAAGTTTGTAAGGATGTGTGTGTGTGTGTTTGTTATTCTTTCACTCAAAAACTACTGAACCGATTGCAATGAAATTCGGTACGTAGACAGCTGGATAACTTGAATAACATATAAGCAACTTTTTATCCCGATATTCCTACGGGATAAGGACTTACGCGAGTGAAGCCGCGGGACGCAGCTAGTTTAGTAAAAATGCTAATTTTTAAACTAATATCCTGTGACGTTTAGGATATGGGTACACTCACGCATGAACTGGACGGCGATGTTGCTAAGCGAGTCCACACTATTACTTGGTGGCCGGGATATTATTCAGTCAGCCGCGGTCCGGGATTGTCCCTGGGCGTCTAGATACCTCACCAACCTCAGCCTGGCCTTCTCCAACTGGATGCGGGTGACTCGGTCCAGCGCTAACTTGGCGGTGAACGATAGAGATTTCTACAAGTGAGTCTCGAGAACTGATTAGTTTAGGTTGTGTCGTTCCCTTGAAGAAAAGGAGAAGAAATTAATTTCTAAACATGATGTACGCCTTTGAATAAATTAAAGGAGCAATAATAATCTTTGTGCTGATTTTGATGGTGACATAATTTTTTAAATGATTAAATGTGTATGATATTGTTAGTAACATTATAATGCGGAATTGTGTATTTATTGGTTCGTCCGTCTTTCACGTCGAAACGGAGCACTTTTGTGATACGATTTTTGATATGATGGGCAATGATAAATACTTATTAAACACTTTCTATTGCGGTGTTATCATTTCCATAGGAATTTCCTTTGAATCTACGGCCGATTCTGTGGGTGAAAACTAGTAAATTTCTTTTACATTTTAATGTCCCATGTAATTTTCCTGGTTTTATTATAATATTTTTCATCATATACTCTTGCTATTAGAAATATTGACGAATATTATAAAAATGTTTTTTTTTTCTCTTATTTTAGTTCATATCAACCTGACCTAACATGGGATGAAAAGGTCGTTGGCTACAACAAGAAACTCTTGCACTGGATGTTTCGTCAGGCACTACAGTCTCTCCTTGCGAAACGGCTATTGCCACTCGAATTTAGATCTACTTGCACTGTATTAAGACGGTTTATGCACGATCCCGATTTCGGCTTCCCACCAAAACCACCGCCGCCCACGTCGTTGCGAGATATAGCTATGATGGACCCGTGCGATTGTGTTTTACCCGAAGCCGAGGAAATGGAAGTTTTCGGTGAACAATTAGAAGAGCAACAGGTAGGTGTTGATGAAATGGTCGCGGACGTATATTAACCAGCTCCCGTGACACCTTCATGAAAGCGGCTCGACGGAATACAGTGGGGTTTTAGTCGGTAAGAATCCGACATAATCAACGGCTCCTTTTCCCCGGGGGCCGTGGGTATCTAAGTAAGACTTCCCCACTATTAAAAAAAAAAAGGTGTTGATGAAATGTTTAATGTCAATCGACAAAAGCGATGAATGAGGCTGCTGTTTGCAATTGAATTCTTTTGAAAATGAATTAAATATTTTTCAAACGAAATAATCACTTCCTCGCGTGTATTTATTTTGTGTTTTTTGATTGAATTACCAATCCTACTAACATTATAAATGTAAAAGTTTGTAGTGTTGGATGTGTGTGTGTGTTTGTTGCTCTTTCACGCAAAAACTACTGAAGCGATTGCAATGAAATTTCGTATGTAGACAGCTGGACAACTGAAATAACATAGAGGCAACTTTTTGTAGCGATATTCCTACGCGATACGGACTTACGCGGATGAAACCACGGGGCGCAGCTAGGTTTTTGTAATTCTTTACATAATAAAGATATAATAAATTGAGATGTGTAAAATTCTGTGCTGAGATGCAGGTCTCAGAAGAGAAACCAGTTGTCGACAAGGAAACAATGGATAAACTTCTATCGCCTCCAAAATTACCCGTGACTTCTAATGTCTGCGAGTTGGCAACCGAGGAAGTACCTTGTGGAGCTCTTAAGGAAGAGAGGGAGAAGGTTTTGAAGAAGCATGATGCAGCAAGAGTGATACAGGCGCATTGGAGAGGCGCCTGGGCTAGGAAGTGTCTGACCATGAATGTCATTGTTTCTCCTGATGTTACAAAAGTGGTAAGCCATTTATCATTCATATTTACTATATTTTTAAATTAAGTAAATAATAAAACCTATTTTGACGTGACAACGTCTTAAATTAGGTTGCGGCTCGGAGGACCTCATGAAAAAGTGTAACGCCCGGTAACGTTACGATGAGTCACCGAACTATGATCGGTCCGCCGCGCGCGCAGCTCTAGAGAATTAGGCGCATTTTGTCTTGCATGTTTGTGTCTCTGTCTCTGTCTTTTTAGTAAACAAAATATATTTTCTATAGTTAAAATTTGTGCAATTCTTATTTTCATTCAATTCCTTGACCCTATTGTGCAATTTAATAATATTCATATTAATAAATATTCTACCAAGAAAAAGACGTTGTCACGTAAAATCTTCGCCCGTAAAACCGACTTTACAGGCAACCATTTTTTTTTTGATAGAGGATTTTGAACGTGGTACGCTATGATTCTAATTTATGCGTAATATTTATCATATTATATTAGATATGTTAAATTTGTAGTCAAAATAAATGTTCGTGGTTATAACATTCTTTTTTATCCCCTTGGGTGTAGGAGTTATCAATATTGCTGTTGAGCGGATGCCTATATCATAGTAGCTATCTGCATGTCTAATTTAAGCCCGATCGGTCCAGCTGTTTGGCCCTTGCGTATTATGTATTAACATTAAATTATCATATAACAAACTGCCAAGAATGTATCCCAAGTTGCATTTGGCATCAATCCTAGTCCTACTAATATTATAAATGCGAAAGTTTGTAAGGATGTGCGTGTGTTTGTTGCTCTTTTACGCAAAACCTACTGCACCGATTGCAATAAAATTTGGTACGTATACAGCTGTACAGCTGGAATAACATATAGGCAACTTTTTATCCCGATATTCCTTCGGGATACGGACTTAAGCGGGTGAAACCGCGGGGCGCAGCTAGTTGCTATAAAAGCTTTTTTTAATATGTAAATTAAACTCTATCAACGGTGATGGAATTCAGTTTTTTCACTAGAATACTTGATGATGAATGATGTTGTATTATACATTTAAGAAGCACTGAAGCTCTATTATTTCAGTTAATGGATCAAGTATTCGGCAACATGGAATCACTGTCGATGCTGATGAATGAGTTCTTCGCTATGTACCCCGGAGCGCGCTACGCGTACTCCGTGGCCTCTGCCCTCAGCGGAGTGTATGGTCTGCAGCAGCACAATGGAACAGCACCGGTGACTCCGAAGTGCAAATGGGTGCCATACTTCCAAGGAGTTTTCTACTGCCATGGCTCGGTGAAAGTCCACTTCGATGTTCAGAGCTCGCTGCAATATAGCACTTTTGCTGTGTATGACAATGACAATGGAGAAAAAATGCCACAAGCCTATAATGCACATGTTACGTTTGATTTTCATCCGAATGAGCATGGGTAAGTGATAATGCAGTAGCTAAATAAACAAATAAATGTAAATTGTGTCATAGAATGTATAAAAAGTGGGCTTAAAATACAATAACCGGTTAAATTTAAGACGGTCCCGCGACACACAGGATTCCGTACATTTGTACTTATTTAAGTTTATTATGGAAAAAAAATAAAGTTAAGCAATGGTTGGCACGGTCATAAATCGGACAGTTGGTGGAATGGGTTTTGTCGCTGAACAATTGAACCGTCTAACTAGATATGTACTTTGAGATAAAACAACATAGGATATTTTTTAATTAATTTTTAGGAAGGGGAATAACCCCAGAACTGTCAATCTTTTGCTTTGACTCCGCAGGTGAAGCCGCGGGCGGAGGGCTAGTAGAGTTATAATTTCATCATCATCAACCCATATATGTTCCCACTGCTGGGACACAGGGCTCCTATGAGGGTTCAAGCCATAATCTACTACGCTGGCCAAGTGCGAGTTGACCGATGTCACATGTCGTCGATCTATTTGATTCTTGGACATGCCGGTTTCCTCACGACGTTTTCCTTCACCGTTTTAAGCAGTGGTGATGTTATCCCCATGTGCAAATAAATTGAAAAAAATAATTTATTTCCTGCACGCTTGCCCTGTCTCGAACCCCGACTTATCGATTTTGAAACCCAAGGTTCCCACCACTGAGCCACCACAATCCTTCAGGTACACAATAATGGGTCACGGTACACTCACTGAAGCACCCGGCACCTACTCCGACGCTCACTGGCAGCTCACGGTACTCTCGTCGACAGCTGATGTCTTCCATGTGTGCGATAATGACGATCCGTGCAGGGAGATACTCTTGGCCCCGGCGAGCAAGTTGCATATAGATGAGATATTCATACCGAATCGGCGGAACATTCTAGGCGGCGTGCAGATTTCTGTGTCGAAACATGAGGCAATCAGCTTTAGAGCGGCTGCGACTTCGCCTGAGGTGAGAAATTTTACGGAGTAGAAAAATATTTCAAGTGTTAAAAAGATCGTTGTTTTGAGTGGAGTAGAAAGTGTGTTTATAATAATCGTTGATCTCTATTTCGTTAGGATATTAATTTGAAGTGGTAGAAAATATACCACTGATAGAAATGCTTTTTCATTTTAAAAATGTTTGTGAATAGTTTTATAAACTAACGCTGAAATATTTAAAAAGGTAAAACAATAAAGCTTTTACAAAACTAGATAGGTTTGTATGGATATGACTACATAGTATAAAACAAAGTCACTTTCTCTGTTCCTATGTTCCTGCGTATGCTTAAATCTTTAAAACTACGCAACGGATTTTGATGGGGTTTTTTTTAAATAGATAGAATGATTCAAGAGGAATGTTTATATGTATAATTACACCTATTAAACTACTCCGGATTTAACGCGTGCGAAGCCGCAGGCATAAGCTAGTTTGGTATAAATAGAAAGAAGTATCTCTGAGATTCTCAATAGCCCTTGCGAATTAGAGGTCTTTGCTACAAATTCGCAACATTTTGACGTGACAACGTCTTAAATTAGGTTGCGGCTCGGAGGCACTCATGAAAAAGTGTAACGCCCGGTAACGTTACGATGAGTCACCGAACTATGATCGGTCCGCCGCGCGCGCAGCACTAGAGAATTAGGCGCATAGAATCGGCGCGTGCTTGTGTCTCTGTCTCTGTCTTTTTAGTGAACAAATAATATTTTCTATAGTTAAAATTTGTGCAATTCTTATTTTCATTCAATTCCTTGTTCCTATTGTGCAATTTAATAATATTCATATCAATAAATATTCTACCGAGAAAAAGACGTTGTCACGTAAAATCTTCGCCCGTAAAACCGACTTTACAGGCAACCATTTTTATTTATCGAGCGGTTTGTTTAATGATCATTTGGAGGATTTCACTGTCCCTGATAGCGCAGTTCTATCTAACAGTTTTCGATGTAAATCGTCATTTTAACTGATAGATAAGTTAACCAGAACATATCAAGAAACTGGTAATATGGACCCAAGTTTATTAAGCTTAAAATTGACGAACTAATGAACAATTATGACGCTATTATAATATACTAGCTGCGCCCTGCGGTTTCACCCGCGTAAGTCCGTATCCCGTAGGAAAATCGGGATAAAAAGTTGTCTATATGTTATTCCAGTTGTCCAGCTGTCTACGTACCAAATTTTATTGCAATCGGTTCAGAAGTTTTTGCGTGAAAGAGCAACAAACACACGCACATCCTTACAAACTTTCGCTTTTATAATATTAGTAGGATTTTATTATTACAGTTGGAAATGGAGGCGATACTCCGAACGAAGACGTACGAGGGTGAACTGGAGGAGCTGGGGAGATGTTCAGGAACAGGGGAGCTGTACTGGCCGTACGTTCGGCTCGAACCGACTCCTCCGATGCTTTTGTATCCGGGGAAGAAGAAGTCAACCTCGCACTCTAACTTGCATGCGGTATTTTGTCTTCTATCGTCTAGGTTTATGAGTACCGAAGTTTTCAGAACACTAGTCTCTAGATATTATAAATACTGTATTTTAGCTGATAAAATATAACAATAATTCTGTAATAAAATCTTCCCATCCAATTTCACCAACTTCAAAAAAGGAAGTTATCGATTCGACAGTATGTTTTTTTTTTGTTACCTCATAACTTTTTACTGGGTAAACCGATTTTTATGATTCTTTGTTTATTTGAAAGCTGGTGCCTTTCATGAGGTCCTATTTAAATTTGGCCTAGTTTTGACAATTTGAAAGCGGTTTAATAATTCGTACTTTTTTATAAAATTGAACATTATTGGAGTTTCTTACAATTATATATTCCACTATAATATTTCACTGTGAAAATACAGAATAGATCGTATAACAATTCGAGTGTTGTAAATACTCGTAGAATTTAATTCAGCGGACATTCAATCGTATAATACTTCGTGTAATACCAGAATTTACAAAAGTAAGTGGCATTTAAGTGTTGTCAATTCATGCCTTATCCTTGCGTATGTCGTGTTGATAAGGGTTTATGTGTATACTAGCCGCTCGTCACGGTTCCGCCTGGGTTGACCCGGGAAAATACTAAAAAATTACGTGAATTACTTTTGGTAAAAGTGTTTTTGAAATCGGTTCAGTAGATCCAGAGAGAGTCCATCCCTTTACAATGTCATAAACTCATTAATTCAAAACTTTACCTCATTATAATATTAATGCAGACTAGATTTAAACCATGACCTTGCTCCCTATAGTTTCTTACAGATATTTTCGAAATGCTAGATATAGATTTTGTCATTTGCTGACCCCCAACTGATGAAGTTTAAATAATTAAGTAGATTTGCCAATGTTCCCCTAACAGAGTGGTCTAATGTCTAATCGCAACTACACAACGTGTTATGTTATCCACTGATAGCTACCATTTCACTTTAGCCTGGAAGAGAATCAGCTATATCCAGCGCCCGTTCATTAAAAGTCACTAAGCCAGCGAAACCGCCTATGTCAGGAGCGAAAAGCAAATCCTCTACAAAGGTAAACGATCATAATTTCATTGAAACTTCATGACAGTCGATAAATTAGATTTCAAAGTGAATTAAAGCCTTATAGTGTTCATATTTATATGTCCTATAATTAAATTGACCAAGAATTGAAACTTCTCATAATATACACTGCTAAATACCCTCCGCAATTGGAATAAATTTCTTTGCGACAGCGAAACTACGATTAATGACAATCCCATATAATTTAAAAAGTACCTAGGTGCTCTTGGCTTATAAACAAACCGCAGAAATGGGAGAATAAATGAACGAAAAAATTTATTTATTTTACTGTGTGTTGTGTTTACACAATCATTTCACGGTCTTACCTTATGTCTTTAAACGAGCAAATATATATATATATATATATATATATATATATATATATATATATATATATGTATATATAGTTAGGGTTTCGGGGGCGATAAATCGATCTAGCTAGGAATCTTTTTTAGAAAATGTCATATTCGCGTTTTATTCGTGTTTTATCGACTTCAACTTACTTTTTTAGGCGTTTGAGTAGTCCCTATTTATTATGACTCTTCCTGACATCTATTGGCGAATAATAATACTTAAATATAATTTCCAAAAAACACAATTTATAAAAAAAAACAAAAAAAAATACCTAGCAAAGCTCGGTCATCCAGGTACTAATAATAATACCGTGTAATGATAGTGTACCCCACAGTACCGCCCGAAGGATTTAGTTCAGCTTGAGCCAGACATGGTTATTACAATATATTGTGCATATTTTATGACATTATGTGTTAGTTAACGAGACACTACATCAATCACAGATAAGAGTAATAATATGACATAATCGGTTACAGATTAAAGACATCAAAGTGCATCAGGAAACAAAACAATACTGTATCGAGTGAGTTAATCATTAATTTTGCATCTGTGTGTAATGTAAACTTCGTAGACTGTGATGGCTTATAAAAAATATAATAATATTACTTCATTGAGCGCGAAATTAAAGCTCTTGGCGACTTGACCCCTGAATCGATTTGCATGAAATTTTATGAGGTAATTGGACACTCGAGGAAGGACTTAGACAAATATTATCCCACGGGAGCAAGAATTATGTAGTGTGAACGCCGGACTGTGTACATTTTTGTTTTTCATTGGACGCAGCAGCGAGCGAGGAGGCAGTAAAATATAAATGCATAACAATAACACGACCTACCTAAATATGAGATTGTGGTCATTAATATTTTATGTTTCTATAGAGTAATAGCACCCAAAGGTTGGCCACTGACCCTACAGCAATGGAACAGGGTTGATGAAGTCCGCAACTCCCAAGAAACAGCTAAAGTTGAACAGTCCCCGAAGAAGCCCACGAAAGAAAAGGTTTTTGTTAAGTCCTTTGTTCCTTAAAGAATATTTGCTAAATATTTGTGTCTTATATAATATTTTTATCTAATTTTTTTCTGTAGGGTTGATTAAATAAAGTGTAAAAGTGAAGGCTCATGTCTGGGGTCTCATGTCACGCTTTACTGGGGTATATAGCAGATGACATACATCTGTTTCACTGTTCGTTTTTCTTTATCGACAAGTAGGGCAAGTGTGCGTCGCAGGAAAATTGACTAGGAATCGAACCCAGGACTTCTCGGTTCTACGCTCACGCGTTAACCACTGTGCCAAGGAGGCGGTCAAATAAAGTGTAGAAGTTACTAAATACACGGGTACTAGCATTATTCGACTTAGTTAGGTATAGGTAAGTTAAAAATATGTAATAGCCCGTTTCAGTCAGGAATAACGAAGCTTTCTGCTAGTGATAATTTAAATTGTCCATTACTTTTCGACAAAGAATCAATTATACAGTTATTATAACATAATCATTTAATACGAGTGAAATTAATATAGCAGGATTATGACTAAATTTGAGAAGGTCTGCCCATTTAGGGTGGATCAGCAAAAGAAAAAGAGAAACCCGCACCGGTCACAATGCACCAACCACAACCTGGTGATGCCTACGTGGAACTGGAATGTTCTCTGGCGATCGGTGGTGGGTCTGTTGCTAGGCGTGATGATGATAGGGATCTCGAGTTCGCAGCAGCGCGGAGAGCTTGGGATGCTAAGGACGTTGGCAGGAATTTGAGAGGAGCACAGATTAGGTTAGCTTGATTTGTTAAACCTGTGTGATTAATTTGAGCTGATATAATAGAAATTATAGAAATCGCAGTAAAATTATAACTCCTTCCATAAGACTATTGCCATAGAAAATACATCACAAGCAATTAAAGCAATGGTAGAAATAATTAATACATCGGTAGATACTATATCATTTCAAAAGGCCGGTAACATTGTCCTAGAAGGATTTGAAATTTATTTCAGTGAGAATGCAATAACAATCTGATCAAAGACAGACACGAGTTTTATAGTTTGCACCGGAAAATAAATCACCTAAGTTTTACCTAATAAAAAAATATTCATAAACTTAATTGTAAAGCCTTAATTGGAAGCCATATAGATGCCTTGAATAAAATAAAAATCACTATTAATTTTTACCTTGAAATTATATATTTTAAATCCCATTAGAAAGGAATTCAGAGCGGAATTTCTCGAAGCCCTACCGGTACCGCCCTCTGAAAGCGAAAGCTCCATGCTAGAGGTATTTCACTTTTGGTCATTAATTTTTTTTTACCGTTACCGTTTTACCTTGTTTACCGTTTTACCATATTAATGAGGAAAATCTCTTAGTTAGTAAATAAAGGTCCTATGAAACATTTACGACACGATCTCAAGAGGGTTTTGATTGTTGCGAGTGTTTGTACAACTGTATATGACTCATACGTTGTGTAATAAAAATATTAAATAGACATTTAAGTAAGAGATTCATGCGTAATATGGTCTCGTGTCATTAATAATATTCGATAATATAACAAAATATTCGTCGATAGAGAAATGACAAGTATGCGATATAACTTTTGATCACTTTTTTTGTATGTGTAAATGAATTTGTGTTTTTGTGGCTGCAGGAAGCCGCTTATCTGGAAGAAGTAGAAGGGGAAGAGAAAAGTGAGTTCTAAGCAATATATCAATCTATACTAATGTTATAAAGCTGAAGAGATTGTTTGTTTGTTTGTTTGATCGAACTAATCTCAGGAACTGCTGGTCCGATTTGAAAAATTCTTTCAGTGTTAGATAGCCCATTTATTAAGGAAAGCTATAGGCTATATATTTACCACGGACGAAGCCGGGCGGGGTGGACCGCTAGTGCCATATGAATAAAATGCAGAATATTTTTTATCAATGGCGACTATTTCAAACATCTTTGCATACTCTAAAAATCGTTACTAATATTTTAAGTGCGTAAGCAACTTTGTCTGGCTCTCCTTCACTCCAGAACAACTGAATCGATTTGAATTTCGGCACAAATATAATAATCTCGAGAAAGGACATAGGACGAGGTGAGGACACAGGATTTGTGAGGGCAAAACCCTGGGGACAGTTTCTGTATACATTTTGAATTTTCCTTCGACTGGTCGGTTGAACCAGGAAATCATTGTTATAATATAGTGGGAAATGTAGTAGATAGAGGTAAACATGACAATAAATGATTAAAAAAATATATTTTAGATGAAAATAGGTATAACATATTATGGTTTCAGAGGGAACTGAGAATCCGCAGCAGCAAGGACCAACGCCGGCAACAGAAAGCGGTGGTAACTAATTATTTAGAAAAAAAACCTACCTTTGTGTTGCATTTATTTGTATTCTACAAGTCTTACACTATTAAATGTATACCTTTATTAATTTATATAAACCGCATAGTAATAATTAAATAAAAAATACTAATTTTTCTCTTACATCAAATCGTGACTGTCGTATGATAGCTACTTTAAATTGAGACTGTTTCCGGATTACATTAAAATTGCACATTATTTGTTTATAAGAGAGCAAGCAATTGAGCAAGCGGTGGGCCACCTGATGCTTATTGGTCACGACCGCCCATAAACAATTGTAACACTAGAGGTGTTATAGGTGCTTTGCTTTGATTCAACAATTTAAAATATTAAAAAGTACGCTTCGGAACTCAACAATTCTGCATTTATTAGCCTCAAATTGTGGCATTTTCTATCCGTCTTATCAATTTCTTCTCTTTTCTTTTCTATGCAACATCAGATATCCCAACGAAGCGTACAGCCATAGCTAGCTAGTCTACTATATTTTAAAAGCAGTGACGATTTTCACCTGTTCTTTTCAATTTATAGTGGAGTTAGAAGCAGAAGAGGAGAGTGAAGAAGAATCTACATATTTGTCGATGCCCGAACAGTTGAAGGACAAATTTGTCCCGCTCAATTTTGTACCGCTTTGTACTAGAGACACAACCGACCAGGAAAGGTACGTACAAGTTGAGTTGACTGGAGAAATTTCTCATTACTTTTAGTTTTAATTAATCTAATTTTTTATGAAGGACTACATATAGAAAGATGTAGGTTTATTTTTAATATACAATCTAAAATTTGGTTGGATAATTTTTACAGATTGATCTTCTATATATTATAGATATGTTTTTGCAGAAAAAAAAACATTTAAAAGTAAATCTCCCGGTTATATAACTTACCCATATCCTACTTTTCCTTTAAGCCTAAAATAACAGTCGCCGGAAGTAATAAACAAATTCTAAATGAGGTTATGTGGGAAATTTACTCAACTAGTCCCTTAATTAATAAACTTTTTGAATCAATGTTTTACCCCAAATTCCTACCAACTACATACTAATGTACATTTAATTAATTTTCTATTGTTGATTTCCTTGGCAGTAATTATCACAAATTACGATTATAACTGAAATGGTTATAGTTATGAATACAATTTTATGAAGATCTATATTTAATTTAAATTATATAATATCTTTCACGCCAGAAAGAATATAGTTATGATATGGATCGAACAACATAAGCCATTAAGAGATGTTAAATATGATTTTAAAGTTATTATTTTAACTAAACCGAATCTTTCTCCATCAGTATCCTCATAACACCAGAATTAGCGGAGATAGCCAAAGTAGAGCGTCAAGCTGGCATAGATTCAGCGCTGGAGCGCATGCGCGAGCTGCAATACTACAACGAACTATATGTTCTGGGGAGGCAGAAGAAGAGAGGACAATTACTGGAAAGACTGTTTGTTGGTATGCTCTTATATACCTTGAAAATCAATGACACCTAATTTTTTTCTATTCTTTTTTTTTGTGTTTGCCAGTTGATTTTTGTTTAGGTATGTCATAATATATTTTAATTATCAATGTTTTTATGAGATGGTTTCTTGGCTTAACCCAGGACTTTTTAGCATTATGCCCCTGGTAGTGATTATCAAGTTATGCCCCATTATGCCCCACGTGGTAATTACTACCAGGGGCATAATGTGTTACAATGATTTAGTTTAGTTAGAAGATTTTTTTTTCTTCCTATTTTCTTAATTCGAAATTCTTTTTCCATACGAATAATGGGTAAATACGTATTTAATTTAAAAAACTTATCTAAATTACAACGTCTTTTTCTTCTTTGAATAACGCATTTTATGAGGCAAATGAACTTGTCTTTCAATGAAGAGGAATAAAATCATTCATCAGATTCCCAATGGAACCCTGAGTTGGCTGAAGTTTTGGAAGAAAGAGATGATGCGATTGCCCAAGAGAATCTCAATCGAACTCTTTCTGCAAACAAGAAGAAACAAGAGGCGAAGAAGAAGTAAACGTAAGAGAAGACAAGAAAGGGAGAGAATGAAATAAGCAGGATTTATTTATCATTAAAGATGTTGCACTAAGGAGAAATGATTTCTGTTATAATAAGTATTTAATGGAAGGAAAATTATATGTTTAAGTCTAATGTTGATTTTTTTATTTTAATTTTTAACTATGGTATGATCATTATTTTGTCGTTTAAAATCTAGTTTCATAGGAGAGGTAATTTGGTAAAATTATGTTTGAAGCGTGTGAATTGTATGTTGTACGTAAGTGGAATGTGTGAAAATTCATGGAATTTAATTAATGTAACAGTTATTGGGAACCTAGTAATTGCCTCCTATTGCCAAACACTGAATCTTATTGTAGTTTTCATAATTTGTTAATTATTATTATTAAGCAATATTATTGGGATATATTTAGTCATCATACAATAACTCTTTAGTCCTATTAGTAGGCTTCGGTTTTAAAATGGCTAGGAAGTTATACTTCCTAGATATTTGGGACGCTTTTTTAATCATCATTTATAATATTATTTATCAACGATTTGTCACGAGCAATAGCTAGAGATATAAAAATATTTATCTTTATTTAGGAAAACGAAATGTAAAATGTGTTTTTTTTTCATGAGAAATGTTTCGAAATTTAACGTTTTTTACGGATACTAAACGTACTTCATGCATTATATTATTTATCGCGAGGTTGAGTACACCATATTATTGTATCTCCACATAGCCACGCTCATTGTGAATGATTTGCCTTTAAAATTCATTAAAAGTCATTATTTACTTAATGCAAATAGCGACTGTATTATACATAAACAAATATAACAATAAACTAATTATAAAAAGAAATAGTCGCATAAAAAACATAAGAAAGTACCGTGTGATAACATACTCCACATGAATGCATTAACCACGGCATGTAGATTTACAAATGTATGTTAATTCCTCCATATGTATTGCTTTTAAACGCTGCATGCATACAAAAAACATCCATACAAAAAACTGATTCGGTTTGTTAATAAAATAAGAACACTTGAACTAATTATAACGGACATTTGTTCAGCCGAGTGCGAGAAAATTTAACGAAATTTTGCATTCATTCGAGTGTCTTCGTTCGGGAAATTTGCCATATTTCTCTTGTGTTTGCGAAATAATTCTGTTTTATTAAATATGCGGGGGTGAATTTTCTGTATAACAATGTATAGGGCCCGGGTCCATAGAAGAGCTGCGATTTTGAGCTTTGTCTTAGAAGCTTCGTACGTTTTTTTTTATGTCACCGTCGGCAATTGAGCAGATTGTTTGCAGACCATACGCCTCTACAAATGGATTACCGACTTCTAATTGGAAAGGGATTGAGAAAGGATTGACGAGAGGAATAAAGAATAGGTATGAGAAGGGTTAGGAAAAGGATATGGCCCTCCGGCTCCCCCATTCACCGAACGAAACACAGCAGTATGCTATTTTACGCCGGTCTTCTGTGGGGGTGTGGTACTTCCCCGGCGCGAACTGGCCCAATTCGTGCCGAAGCGTGCTCAACTGCCACAATAATTTCGTATACGTTTCGTAGTTCTGCTACTATAAACTAGATATATTATTTATTTGTGTTTTTTTTTATCAGCCACGGTTGTCCCACTGTTGGGCAAATGCCTCTTTTCTTTCGCTCCGTCAGTATGTTTTAATTACCTACAATTTTTAATTAAGAACAGTCGCTTCTCTTACAGCCATTTTAGGCGAAATATTGTAGTAGATATACTCGTAGATATTCGTATTGCTATTGTTACTTATCCAATTGTGAAAGAATCGGTCCCAAGATTAGCGCATTCATACAAATAAACTCTACAGATCTATATTATTTGTAGCGATAATAATCTTTTATGTTCAAACGTCAATGAACTTTATAAAAGCAGTGTCCATTACACATTAATAAATGAATTCTAGTTTTAGACATATACACAGTAATTATCTCAAGTTCAATTTTAATTTTTAGTTTTGTTGTATTGAAATGCTTTATAAATGAGAAAATTTGAAAGAATAGAAAAAAATTGATCACGCGGCGGGATTCGAACCTGCGTTTTTTGCCAAACCGTAGCAACGCCTAGCCTCTTGGCCACCCGTGACCCTATCTCAAGTTTAACTGGATAACAACCTAACGTTAACTGTTCCTCGTTCATTAGTTGCTAGTTACTGTAATATTTAACTTAACCTAGTTAGTGAAGAAGCCACTCGCTTTTATGTTTTTCACTAACTTATATAAATAACTGTGTTGATTTAATTTTAAAGCCTTTTTAGTCTGTACCCAAAGGGTAAAATGGGATCCTATTAAGACTTTGCTGTCAGTCTGTCAGTCTGTCTGTTTGTCTGTATATCCGTCCGTGCGTCTGTCAACGGTCGGCACGATTTTTTTAGCAGTTGCTTCTTTATTTGTACGGAACCCTTTAAGTGTCGTGAAGCTAACTCGCACTTAACTACTTTTCTTTGGGATGAGCTCACAGAAGCCATAGGTCCAAAATATTCAATTTTTTTAATATTAATATATGAAAAAACAAACTGCCGAATTATTACAATATACGTATTCATGTTGTTATAACTATCAGTTTCTTTTAATTAAAATACTTATTAATATAAAGTATTTAATTTAAAACCAAATGGACATTATATTTGTCTTCAAATCGAAGTGAGATTCCATTTTTATGCGGAGTTCTGCTGTAGAGGACTAGCTAATAAAACTATATAAGACCTCTTTCTAACAGTAAAATAATAATGAAAGAAGCTACTTTTAAATAACCACAACATATCTATATTCTGATCAGTCATGTCTAGGAAATGTTAATGGATGATATGCCACCTTTCGCCCGCGGCGTTGCCTGTATTTTGAAATGAAATTTGCATGGGATGGTGAAGTTTCACCGAGATAAAAATTATCTCTATGTCATTCTTTAGTTACCTACTTATCTTCAAGTCTCAAAATGAGGACAAATAATCACTTGCGGCGTGAAAGAAAGACAAACAAACAAACATACTTTCGAGTATATTATTGAAGATTTAGATAATTTGTGTACTTTGTGTTTAACTGCCTTCTGTGTCCTGAAATTCTTTTAATTTAATAAGTGGAAAAAGTATAAACATACTTTTACTTTATTCTGTACTAATTCCAGGGTAAATAGTAAAATGATTCGCATGGGAGTTTTGGAAAATTAGCTACATGAGAAATTTTGAAAGAATAGAAAAAATTTGATCACGAGGCAGGATTCGAACCTGCGTATCTTGCCTAACCGTAGCAACGCCTAGCCTCTCGGCCACCCGTGATTCCTAGGGATCAAATTTTTTCTATTCTTTCAAAATTTCTCATTTATAAAGCATTTCAATGCTATAAAACTAAAAATTAAAATTAGCTTCATGTTAGACACGTACCCCAGACATAGAATATCATAAAGCTTCATCCGATATTACTGTGATCTGTACCCTTTTTGAGGCGCCGCAGACTATTTGCATTTTAAACAGATGTGTCTTTTATATATGCTTATGTTTTGAAGGCGACATAAAATTAAGTAGAACGATGTACGACTTAAAGGAGATACATTGAAACAATTGTTATAGGAAAAATATATTTTGTTATTTTATGTTTGCAATTCCTACAAAATTGATGTCAAAGCGTCATTGCTATAAATTGGTTAAAATTTAAAATCGAATTTTTTATGAGTTTTAATATTTACCTTACCACATCTGTACAATAATCTTTGCCTCCATGATGCAATACCCCAGTTATTGCATCGGGCTCATTCAGTCTGCACATGCTCAAAGACTATTGACTAAGCCCGCAGAGGCGCCAAACGTGTCAGATGGAATATTTGAATGATCTGTCGGTTCTTGGGTCGTGTTAGCTTATGAATTTCTGCTTTGAGTTGATGTTCTCCAGTTTCGTTGCGGGAATATTGTGCGTAGTAACTATGGCGATTTGTATGTTTACTGCTTTATTGTGTAAAGAATAAAATAAAAAAAAATAAAAATTAATTATTGGACAAATTATAAATCACATAGAACATAAAACCCAGACTCCTAATATAGCTTTCGCTGTGTTTCAGGAATCTGTGTCTTCCCGATACAGTACATAAAGTTCAATTTAACTTAAAGGAAAAGGAGAATTTATGTATACGTTTGATCTTCATCACCTAGCAACAGAATTCGATGTGATCGCAATGTTTTTATACTTTATTCAGGGTAATACGAATCATTTTCTAAATAGAGCTAAAGGTATAGGTTAAAGAAGTTCATTAGAAAATTGTATAGTACAATAATATATAAAATGGGAAATATAATTAAGTCTCTCAGTTTATATAAAATAATGCACTAATTTTCCACGACTTCGCCCGCACATTCAGCGGTTACACATACGATAGAAGTGAAACTTCAGTAAATCGACAAAAGAATGAGATGAATATATATAAAATTTAAAATAGTATGCATATTTATGTCTCATTCTTTGCCGGCTTCATTCTACACATTTTTGTAGTTGTCTCTCATCTGTCGTTTTTTTCGTTGCATCAGGTTTGAAATCACAACGATTCTAAAGAAGTTTCAATTCAAAATCTATAAAATCGTCCTACTTAAACACAGCAGCTAGAGGGACAAGGGCCCTGGTGCATAGGGAAAGAATCGGGCCCTCCTCCCCTCTTTCCGCCTTCCTCCCCTCTTTCAAAGCTAAGGTTAGAGGGCCCCCTGAGCTCCGGGGCCTTGGTGCACTGCACCACCTGGCCCTATAATAGCTATGACACTGCTTAAACAAGTGCGTTTCATTAAGCTCAAACAATTCATATAAGCGTTCTTTGTTATTCCATAAAGTGTCAACACAAAGGCTACTAAATACCATTAAAATTTGAGTGAAGGCTGTTAAGAGGCAGTTAGCGATGATTGAGAAAATTCATTAACAAAGGAAAATCCATTAGGTAATTTTACCGCTTCCATTATCGAGGTGAAAATGTCAATACTTATCAAATTACAGGGCTTTTTGCGTATTTCTTGGGTGTTGAGAAGGTTCTCTTTGGCTGTTTGTTATTGAAAGCTGTTCAATTTCAAGCTATTGACAGGATTTCTTTGCTTAGGATAAGATTAGATAATAATCAATGATGAAAAAGCAGTGGTGGCTCAGTGGTGAGAAATTCGGACTTCAAAATCGATAAGTCGAGGTTCGAGATCGGGGCGAGCGTGCAGAAAATAAATTGATTTTTCGATTTAATTGCACATCTGGATAACATCACCACTGCTTAAAACGGTGAAGGAAAACATCGTGAGGAAACCGGCAGGTCCAAGAATCAAAAGTTCGACGACATGTGACATCTGCCAACCCGCACTTGGCCAGCGTGGTGGTTTATGGTCTGAACCCACATAGAAGGTCTGTGTCCCAGCTGTGGGAACAATGATGATGATGATGATGATGATGAATATGTTTGTTATAATAAAAAAAAACATCCTTACTTTGAGATATAGTATAGTACTCCTTCTTTAGCATCACGACTCAACCTTACCTGTAGTTTTAAATTAACAAATATAACATTTGAATGTGTAGAATGCACACATGCACACATGATAATATACACGTACACACAGCTGTCACGCGAAGAATAGAGTTGGTGTTTGAGTAATTTTAAAATAGTTTTAATAAGACTTTGTAATCTACACTTATATTATAAAGAGGAAGAATTTGTATGTTTGTTTGTTTGTAATGAATAAACTCAAAAAGTTTGGACTGATTTTGAAAAATTTTTCACCATTTGAAAGCTGCAACTTCGCTGAGTGACATAGGCTATATATGCACCACGGGCGAAGCTGGAGCGAACTGCTAGTCACCTTGTATAGTTATTTTTAACAAAAAACTACTCCGCCTTCCAATTGTCAGAAATAGACAAAATTTAAATGTGACCACATGGCAGACACCATCTTTCAAATTAAAGGTGAATCATAAAAATCAGTTCGCCGAGTTAATAGTTAAAGCTAACATGCAATCAAAAAATACAATCGAATTGATAAACTCGACTTTACTTATCAACCCCTCATCATTATCAGCCAACACACACAGCCACACAGTGTTCCCACTGCTGGGACACGGGCCTCCTAAGAGGGTTCAGGCCACTACACGGACCAAGTGCGTCAAATGTCACATATCGTCGAACTTTTGATTCTCCGGCATGCCGGTTTTCTCATCATGTTTTTCTTCACCGTTTCGAGCATTATGATTTGAACAATGTGCAGATAAATTGAAAAATTATTTTACTTCTTGCCCGCTCGCCCGGTCTCGTACCCCCGATTTCACTTTAAGCCCAAGGTCATAACCACTGAGCAACCACTGCTCACTAATTAACAACAAGCAGCTAATTACTTTTCGTATAAACAAATGCCCAACGAAAACAGTAAATGCGGCCACTCCAAGCTGAAGCTTCTTGAAGTAACGACTGGCCAATTTCTCTTGAGAATATGAAACTCGGCAATTCATTTTTATCACAAAGGCGTCGGGTGAAAAATACGAAACTTCCAAGACGCTTGTCATTCTTAACTTGTTGTAACTCAAAGTAACGAAGTGCCAGTGGAAATGCTGGAGCTTAAGAACTTCGGCCAAAATTGACAAGCCTTTTAGAGTAATTGGAGGGGAGGAAGAGTTATTGGTATGGAAGGGGTGAATTGTACGTATTTTTTGTATAGAGGCAACCAAGCTGGTGGATCACCTGATGGAATGGGGTCATTGATAAACATTTCCGAAGGTAGGAACTCTCTGAAATATGAATATAATATATCTTATCTTTATAAACTTACAACAATTCTGTTTTAACAAAAATAGCGAAATATTTTCCTAGATAATTGCGTTGTAGGTAAACGGCCGGCCTTCGCATGTAATATTTCTTTTTTTATGTCATCGTCGGCAATGCAGGTGGGTCGCCTGATTGTAAGCGCTATCATAAACATTTTGAGAAGCATAAGGTCCATTGCAGACGCCTCTACAAATGGATTGCCTACTCCAAATTGAAAAGGGATTAAGAGAGGATTGACGGAAGCAATAAAAGAAAGGACTGAGAAGGGTAAGGAAAAGGATATACGCCTCCGGCTCGCCTACTCACCGAACGAAACAACGCAGTATGCTTTTTCACGCCGATCTTCTGTGGGGGTGTGGTACTTCACCAGCTGGCCCAATTCGTGTCGAAGAGTGCTCGACTAACACATACAAAATTTCTAAGAGTATTCTATATCTAAAATGTATTTAATCCATGTAAACATACTGCATTTATATATTGCAGGATTGCTATTAATCTCGGTTTTATCCTTAGCATTTAACGTGAAGGCGCTGTTTAGCAGTGATCAATTAAGCAACACTAGCAAATGAGGCATTTGGAGTGATGCTCACTAATACCTTCAGCCCTTACTGATGGTTGGTATTTGCTGAGAACGTGTTAAGAAGCGATGTTTACATATTCTACTGTACTGTTTATATAATTCCTATACAAGCCACTAGCGTGCCTAACTACTACTATATAAAGAGTTCAGGTTAAATTGAAGAGTTTTTTACACGATTATGAAATAAATTCTTACACACACGGACAAATACACACACATAGACATGAACAATTCCAAGTAATGTATAAATGCGAAAGTTACTAAATAGGGCTGTTTATTCTTCACGGCTTAATCACTAAAGCGATTTCAATGAAGTTTTTTACAGAGATAGTTTAAGACACGATAAAGAACATGGAATGGTTAATATCCCATGGAACAATGATCTATATTTTCTTTGACTATGCGGGTGAAGCCGCGGGCAGAAAACTATGTAATTGAGTTTAAATTTAGATGTAATTACGAAATAAGGAAATAATCAAAAAGAAATAGGCTCTCAATATTTTATATTTATCTACCAGAATACTCTGATACAATACTTTTCAAAACAGACTGATACGTTTGAAAAGAAATCTCATAAGAAATGAGCTATTCGTGCATTTTAAGCGGATTATATTCAAAACTTTTGCATACAATAATAAGTTAAACGCAAACAAACCTTTGTAGTTATAAGTGTGTTAGTTCTTTTTATGGAAACTCGACTGTGAGGCGTCTGCTTGAATACATTGTATAGGGCTGTCTACATGTACGTATCGAAAAATAATAATAACTAGCGATGCATCCCGGCTTCACCGTTGTACTTTTTTTCTCTACATACGAACCTTTCTTTACCTTGATAAAAATAAAAAATAAAATAGTTGAATTGGTTGACACGCTCTCGAGTCTCTCTCTCTCTCTCTACAACACACTTGGCTATTCGTTTACCACACGAATATTATAAAGAGGAAAATTTTGTGTTTTTGCATGTTTGTAACGTTTTTATGCATAAACCAGTGGGGCGATTCAAAATTTCTTTCACCATTGGAACGATGCAACTTCAACGAGTGACATAGTCTATATATGTACCACGTGCAAGTTCAGGACGAACACCTAGTTATATACAAAGATATTAATTACTAGGATTAGCTAATACGGTTTCGTTTGGGTGGTCTACGAGCATTAATAGTTGTGATACATATTTAATTTTTAATATAGCGCCATCTATCGAAGCTCATAGGTTTTAAAGTGATATCTTAATGGATTTTCTTTGGAATCAGATATTTCACCACGGTAGCCTATCTAGTGATATGGGTTAGGAGCTTGGAGCACGCTCTAGTTGTCTCCAGACACAAAAATCATATCTATACTAATATTATAAAGTTGAAGAATTTGTTTGTTTGCACTAATCTCAGGAACTGCTGGTCCGATTTGAAAAGTTCTTTGAGTGTTAGATAACCCATTATTGAGGCTATATATGTATCACGGGGAAGCCGAGGTGGACCACTAGTAACTAATAAAATCACTAAACTTTTTTCAACCGATATTCCAATGATGAAGAAGGTTCTTAATTCGACTGAGAGCTTTCCTTCGTTTTATAATTCGATAATTCCGTGGGTTTTCCACCGTTTGACGTCATTCATTTTCTGTTTTGATAGGGAATTGTTGACATTTGGTCCCATTTGAGAGCAAATTGGTACCTACCCCAGGGACATCTGTGACCTTTCTGTGGTAGAAATTAAACTTAGAAGAAAAATTTTAACGGATAACTCCTATATAAAATTATAATCAATATAAAGCAATTACAGCATGGTTGTTAGCCACGACTCATAACTAACACCCTGGAACTAGAACAGACCAAATTAAATAAATTATTCTGTCATCCTTGTGCGACACAATGGCTGTTCAGTTACAGCGACAAGGGTTCAACACAATACACAGCCGACGGCGGATGGAACCGTGTCACATTATTGATGGGTAATGAATAGTCGTCCCATATATGTAAGATGCCTGTTTTGTATTTGTAAGGATTTTTAAATGTTTTTAATGTAATTAAAGCTTGAAGCGTCTTTTGGTACAGTGGTATAGATCTTATGAGAGCCTGGGTTCGATTTACGATACTTAGGTCTGCTTAGATTACCTTGATAGTAATCCTAAACAGATCATTAATTTTCTTCTACTTTGCTATTTTTGAGGTGATAAATAATCTACTGTTTAGAAAACTCCTTCACATCGATCATTATTAAAGACATTTATAGAAACACTTAGATACTATCGGAAACCCTTGGAACAAACTCGCACTTGACCTATTACAAACTTAAACCATCTATTACGATAAGACCATGCACACATCCGCGACGTCTAACTTAAGTGATATTAAGTTAAACCCAGCTGTAAGTACAAAAAGCCAATAGCTGTACACCTGCAGGGGACAGGTGATTTAATTATACTAGTACATTTATGAATATGGCGTCCACTGGTGTGCGGCATGTTTCCATTATCGCACGATACGGTTTTCGTTAATTTTATCACATACTAGCTGTTAGCCCTGGCTTCGCGCGTGGTACATGTATAGCCTATGCCACTAAGTTATGTTGCTTTCTAATAGTGAAATAATTTTTGAAATCGGTCCAGTGGTATTTGCGTGAAAACGTGACAAATAAAACAAAAATACAAAAGTTTTCTCTTTATAATATTAGTGTAATCAAGAATATGCAATTAATGCCTCATGTAATTTATAGGTAATTACAAAAATTTTGAATTAACTTAACTTAAAACAGAATCAGAATGAATAAAAACAGTTAGGAAGAAACAAGAAATGTTAAAAGATATAACATGCTATGTTGTTTGACTCGTGAGAGTATAAAAGGGCTGATTTTCAGTCTGGCCTTCAGGTTTGACATTCTCATAATCTTAGTGAGTTTCTAAATACCCTCGCTTGTATTGCTCACATTGGTCTCACAGTACCACGACCGCACTTTCCCTAGCAACGACATAATGGTTCCTTCGATTACAACAAAAAAATATAAATCTTAATTTAATCTTCACCATTTGTTTGCAAATAAGCCTAGAGGCCTTCTTACTACCCTACTACAAACCCACAAGCAAGCCAGTCCTCCATCTGCTCATTTTATCATTACAAGGACTTTTCTTTAAGTCACACGCACTACGCATTACTTTATCTTAGATACCTTTATTCAATACTAGCTGCGCCCCACGGTTTCACCCGCGTAAGTCCGTATCTCGTATTGATATCGGGATAAAAAGTTGCCTATATGTTATTCCAGTTGTCCAGCTGTCTACGTACCAAATTTCATTGCAATCAGTTCAGCAGTTTTTTCGTGAAAGAGCAACAAACACACACATATCCTTGCAAACTTTCGCATTTATAATATTAGTAGGATTTTTAGTATTTCTTTAATAAGCTCCACAAAGCACAAATAGCGTGCACCTCGTACGATTATAGAATTCACGTGTGACAATGGAAACGCGTCTATTAGGTATATTCTAGCGGTCAATATGCACTGTGTGTGAACACCCACCGATGTGTGCAGTGCTTTGTGTTTGTGTGTGTGTTTACGGTTGACTAGAAAAATATCGTATAATATTTTTTTGCAAACATACAAAGCTACAAAGGTAACGAAATAATTTAATTAATGACAATAGGAAAACACGTGTAATTATCTTAATTAAGAATCTTGGTCCCAACTTCCCAACTAATATTAAAATGCGAATTGCTTTTGTCTGTCTCTTTTAACGCCTTAACCGTTGAACCGGTTCGGTTAATTCGATACAGATATAGTTTGCGATCCGAGAAAGAACAAAAGAAATGTCTTGCGGAAATTCCACGGTACCGGGAGCTACGCGGGATTTCCTTTGAGTTTCCTTGGGCAAAGCTGAGGGCGAAAAGCTAGTTACTTATAATTCCTTAAACTATAATTGTAATTTAATTATTAATCTATTGTTTATTGTTTTCTTAGCCAGGTGTCCTAGTAGGTTCACAAGCCTTGATTTGAACGTTTGCAAGAAAGGAAACTGCCAGATGCTATTTTTAGTTATATCTATTTGTTTGTGTATGTCTGTATGTCTCAATATATGGACGGACCAATGAACTAGGGACAAGCACAGGGATCGTTGTTTAAAAAAATTAAGCTATAAAAATATATAAAACTCTAATATACCTACATAATTCGTGTTACTCAATGTCTCCAGTGTATTTCTTTTTGGTTCAAATAAACTTTTTTTTTATCTTAGTAGAAACAAAGAGACAATATAGATTATTTTTCGTTTAAAAATGGAACTATTATTAAGCTGGCAACTCAAACACAAGCTTCCAAATACAGAAGAACAATGTCTTTATTAATTAGTCCCTTTTATACTTAAAATTGTCTATTTAATAAATAAATTATGCTGCCATCATTAGCAAAATCAGTTTAGCATTTTCCGATATAACGTGAATCGAATCGTATATACTTACGAATAAGTTAAAAATATCTTCAATTGAATGATTTAATTGCAAACAGCACAATAATTAGTGCTTCTTGGTCTGCTACAATATTGAATAATAAATGAACATTTCATCATTTATTATTAATATAATAATTATCTTAGTATACATTAATACATAATTAGTATTACAGAAATGGGCTTATGAGATAAAAGATATTAAAACTTATTCGTTTTAAGAATTATCAGTTCTCATTGCCAAATGAGTAATGGCATGTTTTAAAGAAAAAAAAACAATTTGATAATCTGTATACATGTACTATTTATTACTTTACTTACTATACTTTTGTAATAAAATACTCATTCACATCTCATCCTCATTTTTTTCATTTTGTTCTTTCAGAAAAGCAAAATGCGCTAGAATAAGGTCATATTAGTAAATCTCAAGTACTATAAAGTTTCAAATACAAAATAATAATTTCATCATTTAGTCCAATCGAGCCCAATTGTGTATCGAAATTTCTCACCAATTTTTTCAAACACAATTTAATGCATCAGTAATTGTGCTAGCGTTTCGCATTTATTTTCCAATTTACGGCAATCAGTAAAAGTATAAAATAATTTTCACCGTTAAATCTGCATGATACATTCTTACTCAAATGGAGCGTAGAGCGCTGGCGAATCCATATAGGTTTGTATTACAGTGGGACAAGCATTCAACGTCGGCTGCTTGATAGCCTGTGCTCAACGGTAATTAAAAAAAAAAAGATACAATTTTCTCGCGTTCACATCAACAACATTCAATTTGTCAGTGCCAAAACTCATTAAAAATTAAAATCGAATTCTAATTTTAAAAGTTTAATCCATTGACGGCTGATTAATTTATTTGCGTTGCATTCGATTTTTAAAACGGGATCAAAAACGGCGGCAACAGACAAATGTCAACTGTGATATTCTAAATTTAAATTTGGACGGAGCCGACATTTGAACGTGGAGTGACATTCGCGGTTCGGAACGGAAGATAAACATTTGTAATGTATTTTTTTTTTATTTATTAGTCGCAAAGTTTATTTGACATTACTAAATTAAAATTAATTTTTGTGCAAGTATAACTTCGTTGATTTTAGAGCGTGATTAAATTGTTCCTATTGGTGTTCTCTGTGTGGGTATAGGGTAAACGTACCATTTTTAAGTCCAGGTATTTATTATTATTATTATTATTTCATGTCTTATATAATTCACAACCATTTTTACGAAAACATTAGATGTAATATTTTAGTAATTCAATGTCTAAGTAAATATACATATATTATATTATGATGTCAGTCATTTGTAGTTTGACAACAAATATATATCTAGTAGATTGATTAAGCGCATGTGCAACTGTAACTGTTATAATATTATTGGAGTAAAATAATTTTTTACATTTCTCACTCACCGAGGATTTTGTTTTATCTGCAATCTTACACGTTAAAAAAAATCTGTAATTCAAAAAACGGTTCGTTCTCGCCTTAAAGGTCTCGTAACCATTAAAACTTAAAAAAAAAACGGTTCGTTCCAAAATTCGAAAATTCATTCTAAAATAAAATAAAAAAAAAAACATCTGTCAAAAAGTCAAACATAGTTAATAATTCTAGTTCAATTAGTCTACAAAGAAAAACTAAGTCATTAATATTAGATTAATTGTTACATATAGCGGAAATATGTGCGTTTACCCTAATAAGCATGTGTGTGTGTGTGTAGCAAGGCTTTACCCGTAATAGAATTAGTGATAATTAAATTAAGCACACTTGTCGTCTGTCGATTGTTAAAAAAACTTGTGTGCTACGTAGTATCTGTAATTTAGAGGTAATTGTGTACAAAGGATCGAAAATACGGGGTATGTATCATTATATTATAGTGTATTTATTGTTAATTTAATAAAATATAGTTTTAAAAAACTAAAAAACACGCTTTTCAAGCACATCAAACTAAAAACTACAAAATAATTTTTAATATAAGCTGAAAACAATAATGAACGAAAAATACTAATATTGTTGTGAATAATTTTTAATATAAA